>NC_089597.1:30173121-30473121 GCF_019320115.1 Miscanthus floridulus | reverse complement strand
TCCGTTCGGCCCATGCCAGACACCATCATCTGGGCCACCGATGGGGCAGGTCATGTCGGTTCCTCAGGCGTCGCCACGATAGCGCCCGGCTATGACTCGCCTATCACAGTCACTACCACCTCTACCTGCATCGGTGGTGTCCTAACTGGCTATGTCATGCCTGCCACGGTCGGCACCATGTGCGTGGTCGGCAGCCCCATTCGCCCTGTCATCGGTAGTGGTATCGCCGACTGCTCTACAACCCCCGAAGGCATCCCTTGAGCCCCTGTGGCTGCCCATCCCACTGAGGGCACAAGAGCCACCATGGGCAGCTCCTAACCGGCCAGCGATGCAGTCACACTACGCCACTCAAGCCCAAAATGGGCGCGACGCTCTTCTTTGGCGCCAGCGCCAAAGGATTACGCTGCAAGAGACAAAAAACATAAGTCACGATGAAATCGAACCAGAATAGAGAAAAATAGAGGAGCTAATGACTCACCTCAGCATCATCGGATGGCGGATACATTTGGGGGGGAACCCCCTGACCTCTGCTCCACCTCATCAAGGCGAGGCCATTTTGAGTCCGCCCCCTGCTCCTGGGCAGAGGGGCTCACTCCCCTTGGATCTTGGGGCATGACGGTGGAGCCACCTACCTCCACTAGCACCTTGGGCGTGGCGGCTGAGCTGCCCACCCCTGTTGCCTCCTAGGGCAGGCCGATGGTACGGCTCATCTCTACTAGCTCCCCAGACGTGCCCTCCCCTCCATGGAACGGGAAGGGTCCCAACTCCTCGAAGGACAAATCGATACCTATCAGCACATCCTCATTCTCTAGGTCATCCCACTCGATGTCGTTGACTACCTCATCATCGTCTCCATCGTCATCATCACCATCGCTGTCGGTGTCCTCCCTGCGCTCTAGCTCCTATAGCTTCCGCTTCTTCTTCTTCCTCTTGTCCTCCTTCGCCCTCCTCAGCCACTCGCCCTAGGCATGATTTGCTGTGTGATCCGTGAAGATGAGGTCCCTCGGCTGGTCCCATCCCTCTCAAAGTTAGCATCAAGGGGTCAAAAATCGATTGAAGAGGAGGTATGAGGAAGGGAAACTTACAAAGACGACATGGCCTGGTTCCGGCTACATCGGAGGATGTCCTGGTACCGGGTAGACAAAGTTAAGGGAGGCACTCGCGTTGTCCCGCGAAGGCTCCATCACCTCCTTAATGCATTGTGCGACCTCAGAGTGGGGGAGCACTCCCTCGGCAAGCGTCGTTCCGTCGAACGACGCCTCAGGCACCATCACGTATAGTGGGAGCGCACGCATCATCAATGGCGCCATCCTCCTTGCATGGTAGGCCTCGATGATTCCTGACCCCTTCAGGCTGCTCTCCTTTAGGATATGGATGGCAGTGATATGGTCCTGGATCTTCTTCTTGTCCTTCTCCAGACCACCCCACTTCCTCCATGACTCTGGGGGATCTTTGATCAGGCAGCCAGTGAACTCTGGTAGAGGGGCGGTGGTGTTGTTCTTGAGGTAGAACCACTATGAATGCCACCCCTTATTGGATGTTGACAGCCACATAGACGGGTACTCACTGACCCGGTTGTTCTAGAGTTGGATGCCGACGCACCCCATCAGCATGTGCAGTTCCTGCCTACCGCTCTTCTCCCTATTCTTCTAGAGGGTGATGGTGAAGAAGTACCTCCATAGATCGAAGTGGGGGCTGATCCCTAGGAATCTTTTGCACAGGGCGACGAACGCCGCCATGTGCTAGATCCCGCTGGGATTGACATGCTGTAGCTTGATCTTGTAGTAGTGCAGTAGCCCCCAAAGAAATCTATGGGTGGGGGTCATGAACCCACGCTCATGGAAGTGGGTGAACGACACCACGTAGCCATCGGGCAGCGACAGCAAATCCTCCTCGCTAAGCAGCAACCACTCCTCGGCTGAGGTTCGCGTGTGGAGAAGACCATGATGGACGAGGCCCTCCATGCATTGGAAGGTGATGTCAGAGCAGCACCATGGATCCATTAGAGGTGGGGATCATTGGATGCGGGCTCGATGATGATGGGGATGTGAAAATAGGGAACCCTAGGCGATTGGTGGTGGCGGTCGTGGCTGCGGAGGCAAGGATTCAAGGTATGAAACTCGGGGGGTGAGCCCTTTGGTTTTATAGGGGCGATGGGTGTGAGGAAACTAACTGCCCGCCTAGATCTCCACGCCTGCCATGATCAGCCACAACGTCTCGTCGTGGGAATTGCACATGCAATCTCTATTCGTTCCCTCAGAAAACTCGCTGGATATTTCGCCTCTCCAGATGGGCCACGACTGTGGCAGAACCGCCTAATCTAATGCCTCACAGGAGTGCTCGTATTCCATTAGACACTAAGCACTCAAGGGAGAACACCAAATTACTTGGCTCCATCAGGCACACCCTAGGGGAGAACCCGAAAATCCACATTTTTACCATTAGGATCACAAATGAGAGAATAAAGCTTACATCATTCTTAACCATTTCTTACATCACTTTTAATACAACATCTGAGTATAATATTTATTATTATAACAGCGGAATGTAATCATATTATTAGTGTTATGAACAATTTAATTGAACAGCGGAATATAAACATGTGATCAGAATTACAGAAGAAATAATTATCTAAGCATGACATGATGAATCATGGATATGTAAACTATGACAACAGATTATAAAACTTTCATTTATAAAAACATTTAGTGAGAGTTATAAATAAAGACTATGATCGTAGCATAAAGGAATCCTCTCTGAGTCCAATAGGAGGAATCCACACACAAAGGTCCGCTCTAGCCTCCACCTATCACCTACAACAGGGGGAATAAAACCCTGAGTACTCAATTATACTCAGCAAGACTTACCCGACAGAAGGAAAGAAAAGACTCCAAGGATATGCAAGGCTATCTAGCTTGTGGGTTTATTGCATTTGCAGGAAGCATTACTAAGAGAGCGTCCTTATATTCGATTTTTATTAATAGCCGCATTGGTTCCTTAACTAACCATTCTATGTAAGCACCTGTACAACTTTCAAGCAGGTGGTAAGCAATCAGATTTTCTTTTTCCATTCCATCTTTCATCTTTCAGTTCTTACTATGGTGCTAGACATGAAACAAGTTGTACCAGATTGCCCGGCGATTCGTGAATCAATGCCCCTAGCTGGGTACCCCGAAAACACACACCCCGCTTGTATCCAAGGCACAAGCAGGACGAACCCGTCACCCTCCTATCCTGGGGTCCTAGGTCCTCATCCAAACTGGAACTCCAAGCCCCTGCCTCTGAGTCCCGGACTCAGTGCGGTGCAAGGACCTCCTCCACCAAAACAAAACCCTGACAGTCGGTCTGGAAAGAGCCAGAACCCACGATAAGAGAGCAACAAGTCTTCCAAGCGCCCATACACAAGTATGTGCTCGAGATAATAAATCTGTGACTTGCCCATGATGCCTTATGCAACGACCGGTCCTTAACCAATATGGACAGGGAAAGCAGTGTAACCAAGCCATGCCTCGCGTCCACGGCGACACAACCTCTTACACCCACCAATACCCAAAACCATATCCCTGCTCGGTCACCATTTTCCTTTCCACCATCTTTATATATTCCAAGTGATAATAATGCGGTAATATATTTCCTATCTCTCGTGAGTGACAGGCAATCACTCGACTTCTACTGGAGTCCTGTAGCATAGCATTCTACATGATCGTGTCATACTAGTAAGACTCATGGGATAAAGATATATATGCAGGTGGGTTTCATTCAACTCCTTAAAACTTAATGCACAAATATAATTTAAACTGCAGAAAAGTAGGGGTTATGCACTGGGGCTTGCCTAGGTAAGATATATACTAAAAAGTTAGTATCTGCATCTTCAGATCATCCACCATCAACTGAATAGGAAGCCCATTGCATCAATCTTTAGATTCCCAATCATCCTTCAATTGATCCATTGACCCATCATCGTACCTATATGATATGCATTGATGCAAATGCATAGATGTAAATAATCAACGACAGCCGAAATGCTTAGAAATCCGATCACGCCTCACAAGCTAACGAGATAGCTCTAACATTGGTCTACGTATCCACGTTTTCGAATAAGGCGTTATTTCCCAACAAATATTTTAGTTATACAAACCCAATTGTTTCTTTATTTCATTCTATCAATTTAATCTTTATTCGGAATAGGGCATCATTATCTATTTAGCAAACTAATTATTCTAGAGCTACAAAAATTACAGTGAGTGCCTAATATTGCTAGGAGCCTACTGTACAAATTTCAGATTCAACAATATTACCAATTTACCATGGAAATTCCTATAAGTTTATATTTTACAAGATTAAGTACCTTAAATTAATTATATAGCTTCCAAGAATATTATCAAACTACGTGAACAAAATATACTAACAAGTAGATCATGATTTTAGAACACTAACAAAATTGGTTTCACTATTTTTGGATTCATATACCATTGTATATTGATTTTACAATTTAACTAGAAACCTATATTAGAAAAGTATTCAAATAACAAAAAGGCCGGCGACCACCCCCTATCGGCCCAACGGTCCGTTAGGCCTGGTCCAGTGGCAATGTAGCCCAGGCGGCACCAGTCCGGCACAGGCGGACGGCACGTGGCGGCCCAGAGCACAGCACACACACGCGGCCCAGCGCAGGGGCGAACAGCCCAGGCGCGAGCGGCACTAGGCCGGCCCAAGCAAGGGCGCGGTCGATGGCCCAGCGTGCAGTCAACGGCAAGCTATCCTAGCACGTGGCCTAAGGCCAGGATGCTCGCGCGCGCCAACGTTTTGCGGAAACGACCCTAGATTTCAACGAAATTAACCCATAGTCCTCTCCACTATTGCTCTCTTTCTCTGATGCTTTCACCCAATGTGGCAGAACCTCCTAAGGAATCAGGCCCACATGCACCTATCGTTGTCTTAACAGACCTCGGATAGTGTACACGAGTTCCCAACAACTCAACAGGTCTGTCGGGTGTCCTCGGGAGACCCGAATCATCCACGATTCTCTTTTCAAACAGGATCCCAATCACAGACATTGCAGATTACAATAGTTTATTCAAATATATACCAGAGTAAAAGATAGCGAAAGTCTTAAGATAACATAGTTATAAACCAGTTGTTTTCAAACTTACAATACCATAAGTGTCATACAACCATAGTAGCGGGATAATATTACATTAACTTTATTTATCATACAAACTAGTGCCTTGTCCAAAGGCCATTCATCACTCCTCATCGTCATTGACTTCAAACACAGTCATGCAGCAGGGACCAAAACAAGCCTGCGCATGCGACTCACCTGCAATAAGGGTTAACAAACCCTGAGTACAAAGGTACTCAACAAGACTAACCCGACGTAACGGGGTGTAAGACTTTAGAGATGCAGGGGTTTGGGACAAGGTAAGGATGTAGCAAAATTCAAAGTCCTTTGCCAAAAGCTTACTATATTTATCATATTCTCAAATTTTACCCCTAAGTCGTTTTAGTTCATTATCTCAAACTAAACGTACATTTCCCATATTCCATTCCTTCTCATCTTTCTCATATTTTAGTAATTCACCAGTCCTGCATTGCTTCTGTATTGAATCGAGTCTCCATATCCACGGAGCATCGGCAATTCGAATTGATTCAAGTCCCAACTAGGGATTCCTTATCACACGACATATGTAGAACTTAATCTTGCATATATCAACCTCGCTACCGGATCCTCCTATACTAAGCCATCTCCACGCCACCCGAGAGCACAGCACACCTCAAATCCGGCCACATTCTAGCCACGAGGGTACACGCTACTCCCGCCATCTCTCCACTCCCAGTGCATGGGCATTCGTCTTAGTATCGGATTAGCCGAAGTAGGCTTACCGGAGTATGTGACCAGTACTACAAAGTGTCTCGTTCAGAAGATCCACAATGAGTGGCCTTTAAGCGACATAGTCGGCAACATTACCCAACATTCAAGATAAGTCACCCGACTAGTCTCTAGTTCATTCTATCTTCTTTCTTTCTTTGGCCAGTATGCCATCTTTGATTGTATCAAAACTTTTACTTTGAAAGCCTACCATAAAGCATACTAAGCATTCTACGCCTTTGTAAATGAAAACATCTTCAAGGATGGTAAACAATTAACAAGGTAGGCAATGCATCAAGTAGGTAACATTTGACATATCAACTTAATGCAATAAGTAACATAGGTGATAAACTTTTCAAAGTAAACAAGGTAAGGGTTTAATGCATAAACCGGGGCTTGCCTTCGTTGACGATCTCAGGTTCCGGATCAGTATCACGATTATCGAATCCCGTGACAACCGAGGATTCTTCCAAAACTTGCTCAACTAGAATCGTTTCACTCTCGGGTTCTACACGAAATGATAATATGTGCTTTAACATGATGATAATGTAAACATGATGCTTTCACGGTACATGAAATGTAAAAACACCCCGAATACGATATTCCTTCACGGTACAGTTGCAAGCCAACAAAACCAACTTGCAATCCTACCGTCAAGAACCACACATGTGACTTGACCAAAAGAATCTTGAAACTCTACTAGTCACAAAACATGACCAAAACAAGATTCAACACTAATCAAACACTTAAGGTTTGCTTTTATTTATTATTGAATTAATTTGGAAATAAGCCCAAAAATGAACTTGTTCCAAATGACTTGAAAATTTTATGTAAGCTTCCTCATGACAAATTAGTGTACCAAAACAAATTTCATAATTTTTTGAACTATACAGTGACCTACAAAAATCATGGAAATTGCATTTATCAATTAATGGACTGGATATTTGAACATTAAAAGTATACTCAAATTTCAAGTTTTAAATTTTTGAACCATACTAGACCATGTACAGAAGCTACACACAAATTTTCAGAATTTTTGGAGCTATGGTTATTTTCCTACAAATTTCCAAAGATTCAGCACTATTTACAATTTCAGAAAATACAAAATTGTACTGTTCTTCTTCCTCTCTCGCACTGACAGCCAGGCCCCGCTTGTCAGTGACCCAAAGAGGACGCACGGCGGTGTTGTCTGCTCCGATCAGCAAAATGCGCCGGCGGTGAAGCTCTGGCGAAGCAGACCGCATCTATATGACCTACTCTTTCCCCCAAACCGATCTCAGCTATCAGAAAGGAAAAAAAGTGCACCAGAGACACCCCCACGCCGGGCATGGCGGCCTGGGCACGACGGCGTACGGCGTAGCCACGGCGACGTTGCAGTAGGGACTAAAGCGAAATGATCTTCATGTTCAGGAGCTCACCGTGATCATGTAGGTAGACTCGGTGAAGACGGAGATGTACTGGATCGACGGGACCACGATGAGACCGATGATGGCGGAGCTCCGGCCGGCTCCGAAGAAGACGAAGTCGCGCGGTGGCGCAGACCGGCTAGAGGCGAGGCGAGCAAGTCGGGAATGAGCGGCAGGGCGAGGCGGAGCTTCTGGCCAACGCAATTAGCCCTAGGTACTACGGCGAGGACGAATTGCACGAGTGCGGGCAGGACACCGGCGGCGAGCAGTCGACGGGAAACTGCGAAATGACGACGGCGTGCTCCTATTTATAGAAAGAAGGAAGGCGTGCGGTGTCGACAGCACACGGGTGAGCTCGCCACGGGGGCATCGGCGTGTCACCGCGCGTGAAAGCGGTGAAATCTGATCGGCGGCGACATCCGCGTGGCGTCGGCGACAAGCAGAGAGGTGGATTTGCATTTTTGAAATATTTACAGAACTGCCACTGAGTCCATTTTTCAAATTACTCTCAAATTTTCTAAAGAAGTTGAAAATCTCCAAAAATGAAAGTTGTTCAGTTTTTGAAACTCTACAACTTTGCTTCTAGGAACATTTTCAAATTCTGCCTCCATTTTGAAATTTGAATTTGGGGTGCATTTGAGCATTTGAATCATTTCAAAATTACTCCAAATTTTATATGTAAACTTGAAAAACTTTGAATACCAAAGTTGGTCTACATAAAATAATCTCCAACTTTGCTTTTTGCCTCAACCCCAAATTCCACATGGATTTTGAATTAGTCAAAAGGGGCAAAAAGGACTTTTGTGATTTGAATTTGAATTCAGATTTGATTTGTCTTCCTTTTACTTAAATTTTGATTTTTAACCAGTAACATGGCCCATTAGGGTTATTTGAGTCAAAAGACACATGACCTCACATGATCACATGAATCTTGACCATTGTAGCCATGATCTTTATTTAGGGTTTTGAATCACACCACATGAAATAACAATATTATGAAATAAACCTTATTTAGTGAATGCATTCAAATTTTTCTACTTTATGAATGCTTTGCAATGCATATGATGACATGTCAATTTTTAGTGCTAGGTCAAAACACTAGAGGTGTTACACCCAACCCCCAGACTTTCTCCTAATTCAAGTGCACCAGCCCCCGGTGACTCCACGCGCGACAGTGCGGCTCCGGCTGACACTGCCCCGCTGCGCCGGTCAGCAGAACGAGGCGCCAACTAAAGGAGAAGGCCGATGAGCACCGCGGAGCCTAGACGAAACCCTAGGTGCTGATTAGGGACCGAACGGTGACTTCTAATGCTCTGACCATGCCGGTGGACTAAAACCTAAGGCGGCACAACCGTTCCAGCGTCCTACGACCTCGGAGACGGAAACAAAAAGTTGGGAGAGCAGCATAACCTTACCCTAGGCACGGCTATGGTGTCGACTGGAGCAAAAATGGCCCATGCTAGGATGGCCACGTGCACGGTGAAGGGCGGTGGCGCTCTGAGCGTGGCGCGGCCGTGTCAACTCGTCATCAGTGAAGGTCCTGACCAAGCCAAGAGGAGCACTAGATAGAGGAGGTTAAGGAGAGTTAGAAATTGCATTCGATCGAACTGCTATCGCTGCCTTGGGCCTTACCCCCAATCGTGCTCTGTACAGCGGCAGACAGACCGGCGGCGATGGCAATGCTATGTGCACACACTCTGGTGGACAATTTCTAGCATGGTTGACTACAGTGGCAAGCTAAGGACCTTGGGCACCAATGAGTGCAAGGAATTGGAGGGAGGCGCTTTGTGCACGAGGAATTTTGGAGGAGAGGGAGGGAGGTCATGGTGACTAGCGACGACGACACGACTTAAAGGCATAGAGTTGAGCGGGTCGGTGTGCTAACAGGTCGAGTGATTAGGGCATGGGGTAGGGGCGCACATGGTACCACGTGGTCGGCAAGGCACGTCAGCTAGCATGGACAGCGCCACAAAGGTGCGCCAACGCGCGGTCAAATGCAACAGCGACGCGGCCGGCAACATGACGACGTCAAGAACAGGGTGAGGTAGGCAGGTCGAGTAGCAAGGGATGAGCTCTACAGTGACCGAGGTGACAAGAGGCAAAGGTGTGGACCTACGATGGTGTGCGAGAGTAGCGCCACGGTCGACAACATCTTGTGCACAGCAGGGAGCGGATGCGACCCTACCGGGCCCGGCGTGCCGTCGACGGCCACCAGGCTGGCCAGCGGGGCAGGGCACGACAGGAGGACAACCAGGCGATTGGGGATGGCAGCGCGACGATGGTGGCTAGGCTTGGCTAGGTGCTCAGCCGATGGGCCAAGCCACAACGCAGCCAAACAGCAGACGCGCAGAGACGTGTTGTGACCGCAGCCATAGGCTGAGCAGCCGAAACCAGTGATGTGCACGCTTTTTAAAGCGATGCCAAGGCTACCCACCAGTGCAGTTAAGGTTCGACCAATCTCACTAATCCAAAGTCCACGCCACCAGCTAGCTAGGGAAACACTCGGCGTGACCAAAGAGCGACTAGGGAAAAAATACGGGAAGGCCAAGATGAGTTCGTCGAGCAGCGCGCCAGTGCATGAACAGAATACCGAAAGTGGTTCTTCGCGTGTTCTAACGAGTTTTGAGAAACTCTTGGGATAACCCCACTATGTCAAACTATTCTACGAACCACTCCACACCAAAGTACTCACCAGGATGCCACTAGCGATACAAGAATACCAAGTTAGTGTTTAAGAAATTTAGCTAGAATTTAAATGCTAACACATCATTGTCTATCGTTTCTGACTTAGAAAATTATAACTTCTAGTTTTGAATTGCATTCAAGAACTACTCAACTAGTTAGTTCAATATAACTCGCCACGAGTGATACTTTTAAATATAAGTCAACTTTCAAAATTTGAGAAAATCGTTTCAGAAATTTTCTTAGGCCTAAAGCGTGGTGCTAAATAAGCTCGTAACACCAGGGGTGTTACAACGACTCATCACAAGTAAGAGGAATACGGATCAAAAAATACCTCTACAGCCCGCCTGGGCCCAAGAGTTCAAAGGTTGGCCCATCAATGGGTTCGACAACTGCTCCAGGCACCCTTGGCCTAAGGGATGGAAAGGGATGGGCCCACAAGCGGCCAGTACCCAGGCGCACGAGCGCCACGGGTATCCTGGCCCACGATCGAGTCTCAGCCGGGTACGATCCATGGTTTTTTCCTGAAGAAAGGCAGAGAGCCCTCGGGACCGGTCGAACGGACCCGAGAACTATATGGATTGACCACTGAGAATCTAAAGTCGGTCACCAAGCTGGCCCTAGCTGGATCCCCTTGAATGAGATGCCGGGACCCCACTCAAACTAGCCAACTAACAACTCACCGAGCACCATGGCTCGTCCATAGATGAAAATCAGGGCATGGCTCACCCCTCCGGTTGCGGAAACCATTAACAGGGTGATAATCACAAAGGCGAGTCAACCTTCGACCAGACCCATGCTACGCGTGGGGGCTCAAGGAAAGTTGGACTCACAAGGAGACCGGACACGCGGTCACAGAACGACAGACCCCCGTAGGGGTCGAAAGTCAGGAAAGACCTTTTCCAACCCACCAAAATCTCACGGCCATACCCGCGAAGGGTTCGACCTCAACAAGAGGGAATCACTGTCCCCGGGACATGCCATGGGCCACAAAAGAAGGCCAAGGCTCTCAGAATCCTCTCGTTTAGAAAAACCTCCGAAGGAGTATTCTACTCCTCCGCAGGCTCGGGGCTACTGTCAGGGAATAATACCAGGGTACCCAAAGAGGAGGAGCTAATAACCATCAACATTGATTCGATCGAGCAGTCAAGAGCGCGACCATAGCTCCGACCGACCCCTAGGTGCGCAAACTCCGCCTCACCCGAGCCTTAAGGGTTAGCTCCACCTCGCTCGACCCCTGAGTGTGGCTCTGTCTTGCCCAACACCGAGGCCGTGGGCCACCTCACCTAACCCCAGAGGGTGGCTCCACCTCGCCCAACCCTTGAGGGGGAGCTCCACCTCGCTCGACCCCTGAGGGTGGCTCTGCCTCACCAGACACCGAGGCCACGGGCTCTGCCTCACCTGACCCCTGAGGGTGGCTCCACCTCGGTCGACACCGAGGCCGCAGGCTTTGCCTTGCCCGATCCCTGAGGGTGGCTCCGCCTCACCCAACATCGAGGTTGTAGGCTCCGCCTTGCTCAAGCCTTAGATTTCCACTCCGCCTCACCCAGCCTCTGGGGAGGAAATCCACCTCGCCTGACCCCAAGGCCGGAGTCTCTGTCTCGCCCCACGGAGACCCATACCGCCGCTGACCACTCCAGGTCCAAGCGTATGGACCTAGGTCAAAGCTCTGACACTAGGGAGGTGACCCACACACCCCAATATAACCCATGGCCATGATGGGCCATACCTGAGAATTCACATTAGGAAAAGCGTCGGACGAATTGGTGCTGTTCTGTCTAACCCTCGTACGAACACTAACAGGCGCATCAGTTCGCCAAAACATCCGCCAAGATAGAGTGGAGCGCCACGACCGGGAGATGATGCCTACGCGTGGCGCCAGTGACGGACAGGTCTGCGATGTGAAGCTGTCCCTGTTGACGTCTACAGGATCGGTGGGACCCATATAGAATAGAAGAAGGACACGGCGATCCTAGGGGACTTCTTCTCCTTCTAATTCTCCTTTTTTCCCTCCACTATAGCCCGTGCTTTCCCTTGGCCTATAAAAGGAAAAGCAAGGCATCCCATTAGGAGGCATCAAACCATCGGACTAGACTCGACTCGAATCAAGCACATCACAACACATCACATTGATTCGGACTCGAACCCTAAATCGATTAGAACACACAAGCACACAGCAGAGAAGCGACCGAGCCCTCAGCGCCCGTTCGCTCCTCTCCTCAGAGACTTAGGACCTGTCCCTCTCTCGACTGTTTGTAACCCCTACTACAAACTTTTAGTGCTAGTAACACGAGCAGTAGCAACGAAATGGACGTAGGGATATTCTGTCCGAACCAGTATAAACCTCGTGTTCTCTTAGCACACCATCCGAGCCAGACGTGCAATATTAGAAATTTACTCATTGGCGTTTACTCGAAACACCGACAGAGATGATGAGGCTTTGATCGGTTGATGAAAAATATTCTGATTGCTTACCACATGCTTGAAAGTAGTTCAGGAGCTTACCTACAATAGTTAAGTAATGAACTTGATGTGACTGCTAAAACTTTAAATATAAGGATGTACTATTAGTAATGCTCCTCTGCAAAACAACTAAATAGCTAGCTAAATAGCCCCTGCATATCCTTGATAGTCGGGAGACTACTCCTACCTAGTCGGGTAAGTCTTGCGGAGTACATTGTGTACTCAGGGTTTTATTCCCCTGTTGCAGGTAACAGGTGAATGCTGGAGCTAAATGTTGGTATGTATGGATACCTCCTGGTGGGCTCAGCGAGGCTTCCTCTATCGCCGCTATCGTAGCATCTTATTCTTAAATCTCTACTTCTGATTCAATGTTCAAAATTATTACCTTCCGCTGTTTTTGTAAAATGACCTTTCTTTCGCTGTTTTATGAAAACTGTTTTGTAATAACTCCATTTTTTGTAACATTATGATGTATGAAATGGTTAAAAATATTGTAAGCTTTATTCACTTATTTATGGTCCTGATGAAAACGTGGTTATTTGAGTTCTCCTTTCGGGTGGGCTCGACAGACTACCGGATTTAACTTGGTCTCTTGTGTACTTAGTGTCAAATGGCTGATAGGTACACTTGGGATTAGGTTAAATTGGGTGGTTCTGCCACAGTGGTTTCCAGGCACATTGAGGCGATCTGCGGGGAGACAGGAGGGCGGCAGATTAATGTGGTTATACTCCCTTTGTCTTTAAAACAATCAATTTCTAGCCCAAAAATTTATCTCTAAAAGAATCGATTTCTAGAGGTGAACGATCCACAGATCCATATTAATCTCTTTCGTAGTCTGGGTCGTATTTAATACAACCTCTCTCTCCTACGCTGCTATTGGATACTCCAAACGACACTATTTCATTAGGCTTCTCGGTAACTAGAGAGCTATTAAGGTTTAGCAGTTTAATGAGGGGCACCATGGTCTTTTACTTCGTTGCTAATCTGTCCTAAAGTTGCTAGGAATTCATTCTTTCAGGGACGAGGGAGTACAAGAACAGGACTGGAGAGATGGCTGGTTGGGGGCAGCCTCTATCTTATTTATAGAGCTATTACATAATTCTAACAATGCGCTTAGATATTTTGCTGAACCACTTAACATGAGGGACATAATGGTCCAACTTGAGATAGAAGCATCCAATGGCCACATGCCCTTCATGACTTAGCTTTGCCTCGATGTAAGCCTCGCAATGGCGCCACGTGTTGCCTCCAATTCTCGTCGGAACCGCACTCAGGTTTTGAGGCTCAAACCCAAAAACCGTCCACCGGTGGTTTTGAGGCCTAAACTACCAAACCGCCAGGAAAAGCGTATCCGCTACGCCTCCTCCGCCTCTCAACATGTGTCAATGTCGCCCTCGACCACCCGGCCACCAAGTCTTCTAAGCCTCCGCTTGACTTGGTCAACACGGTCACTCCCATGTACTCTTGCATTTGTCGATGACCCCAGATGTCAGCCACCCACGGTCTGTCAGCCGGCTTCTCCGGTCTGTCGGTCCAAGCCACCGGCATCCATCCTTCACCGCTCCTAGTCCATTGGCACGGACCCGCTTGACCTTCACCTTCGCCGTGGACCACCGTCTCAGAGCTCCACAACCCCACAAGCCAAGAGACATGTTACCCACCCAAACTCACACCACGGTTAGTTTAACAACTCAATCCAAGACACTACACACGTTGACAATCACTAATCATAATCGAACCACAAGGCACATATCAACCTTTTGTTCGCAGGTTTTTTTAGTTGATTGAAAGTGCAAACTGTATGCATTAATAATGATCACTCCGTTTTATCATTGCAATTGTTGACTATCCATCAGCAAACTGTACGCATCAATTAGTTTCGTGGATTTCAGAAAGCGCTCCTTCGCGTCAAAGCTTGATGGTAGGAGTAACCTGGAGAGCTTGAAGAGTTAATGGTTGGCGGGGTTTTTTTTCCTGGTGTTTGTACTGTGCTGTCTACTTGCAGCTTGGTCTTCCACTTCTGTCCCCCAAACTTCCTTCGGTACACAAGTTAAGGCTTTGATTTTCTCCTGCATATGGGGTTGTAAAAGTATAGCCAGTCTCATAGTCATAAGGCTTTGAATGATGTGGTTTGACCTCTTGTGAGATGTAATAATATAGATCGTGCTGGAATCCTGAGTTGTTATGCGAGTTGACAGTTGGGTTGTTGTGCTCTGTGTTGCAACCCAGAGCAAGTGGAGGTGCTGATCTTCTTCGATCAGCTTGGTTCATTGCAGCAAGCATGAGAGAGTAGTGGAGTTAAGTTGTTATTTGGCTCAGTCTTTGTTCCGAAGTTGTTGCGGGGAGGATGGCCTAGCATCTAATAATGGGGTTTTAGGCCAGGTTTCATATGTAAAAAAAAAAAACTACTATTTGAGCGCCATTTTGGGGAGAAAATAATGGAATATGCTATATTTCAGGTGAGGCGACAACTGACGACAATTTCTATCCAATGGTCCAAATCTATTACCACAAATCACAATAAATAAATTATTATTTTTTTCTATAGAAGGACAAAGACAAAACTGGACAGGTGCCTGAACTATATAGGAGATGTGAAAAATAATACAGTATAGATTATGTAGCTTGCAATTTTCTTTAGAGACGAGCAGGTTTCTTCGGAGAAGTGCCGGTGACCGTATTCCATGCATACTGTCAGCACAATCTTTGCCAAATACGTATGAAATAACAAAACCTCCAGAGAAACTGAGACCGATACATCTTCAGCTGAACACCAGGATTCCAGTTCATGTGTATAGAAACATTTCCCCCAAACTGAATTGGGCAAACCGGCAAAATGAGTGAAAAAACATCCACAGCATCATCTGCTTGGTGGACCCTGGTGTCGCCAGAGAAGAAGCAGAGTACTTATCTGCCAAAATCCGAACACACTTGGAAATGCTATGACCTTTTATTATTAACTAATGCTGCTAATTGGTTGCCTAACACCAGCTTTCGTCCGGTGGACTCATCATGGCGCTCCATCGCCAGACAGGACGTCAGGCTACGGATCCAGGTAGTTAGGGGTAGCATTGGAGACCATCTGACCATGCATCCATCTTTCGCACATGTGACGCGCTTTGCCTTTTGTTGCCTGCTTCTTGCTGGTCGTGGTCTCAAAGGGAGCGTCAGAGACTACACACCGACACATCTGGGTTCGTTCGCTTCACTGAAAAAACAAGCCAAAACACTGTTCCAGCTGATTTGTTGAGAGAGAAAAACAATATTCCGGCTAGAAAAACAAGCTGAAAAAGACGAATTATAAGAGAAGCGAACAGGGCCCGGGGCTGCCATGTCTCTTGGGGATTGAATTTTGTCAAAGTTTATCTCTCCCAAAAAAAATTAACATGTTAACAATTAACTGTTCAATATAATGACAAGAGGTGTGACCCATGGGTTTTCTTGCGTTGTTTCTTTTGAGTTTTGCAGGGTTGCCAATCGCAAGACCATGGATCAGCTTTCATGCAGCGGCAAAGCCACAGTGCATGTGTCGGGGTCATGCGACCCCGATAACTTTGTACGAATCAGTGGAACCCCACGTATTCTGGCCAGCTACGACCCCATCAAATTGAGTTCATGAATCTGTGCGACCCCGGCAGCAGTTTAGTCTAGATTCGCCGCTGCTTTCATGTTCAGAATAGATAGATCAGCACGCTTGCTTGCCTTTCTCAACCTTGCCATCTACTCCAGATCATGGCATGTTGCTTGCTCCCATCCTTGAAAACATGGTCAATTCTGAACCAGCCTTTGTGCCCGCTTGACCGGTCGCATTCACCTTTCACTGCCAATCTGCCAGGGTTTTGTTAAGCTAATGATGCTAGCAGTTGCAGCATGGACACTCCTGAACCCAGCCACCCAGACAGGTTAAAAGGAGAACAAAAACTAGGCGAAAGAATTCAAAAGGGGAGCTTTACTGCCCCTCTGCTCTGTGAAAATTTGACTCACGCTCACCACACCAGCCTGGTTGGTGAGTGAGAGTGATTGAGTGGCACAATGTTTGCAAATTTTCCAGGGTGTAGTTAGCTCCCCACTGTTCACAATCATAACAAGATACATCCCTTGATTTGCCTTCGCATGAAAAGGTGTTTTGGACAGTTCTTTTTTTCAAAAAAAAAAAGAGAGAGAGATAAACAACACATGCAATGCAACGGTTTTGAGTCATGCTTCCTTTTACCAGTTATTTCCATAATTCCAAGAATTGCTTGTGAAAATTAGTTGTCCTTCCATTTCAAAATGTAAGGCATATTATTAGGATAAAAAAGAAGTTAAACATTTCGTAAATCTTGATAGGCAATTAGTTCAATAATGCGCATGATTATATAGTGCATGAAAGTTCAATTAACATACTCACGTTTCACACGTATAATTTGACATGTATCGAGTCTGTACTTGGTAGGGCAAACTATGCTTTTAGAGCCTTCCCCAAACCCAAACATGCAAAAAAAAAAGGAAAAATGAAAAAGAGGGAATAATTTGCAGGACTTGTGGCTATATGAATGCCAAACCTTTATTGCAATTAGGAGCTGCGCACTGTGCATTGTCTAACCTGCTCTGCTACAACAGCGATAGCCACAGTGCAGCTGCAGCTCTGTTGCACCAGCCTGTAGATGGTTGCATACTACGCTACTTCATCTGTCCCAAAGTAGAATTCATTATAGGGTACGTGTTAGTTAACATGAACTTTAACTAGATTTTTAAAAAATATTAACAACATTTATATATCTAAATAAGTTTATTATAAATATATATTTAGCGATTTATCTAATGACCTCAATTATGCACCATAAGTACAAATATTTTCTTATATATTTTGTCAAAGTTAAAAGTATTTGCTCACAGAGTGAGAATGATATGTATCACATGGAAATATGGTGTGCACGACCCACTCCACTAGCATTAAGATTTTGCAACTTGAGCAGCTGCCACCTGCCAGAAGAACAGCTCGTGAATGGAAAGAACAGGATTCGAAGTGCCCATCCGGCTTCCACTCGCCTTCTCGTCACATGCTGACATGCATGCATGGCAGCGGCAGCACCTGCAGCAGTGATGATGTGTTGTTTATCTTATGAGACAGGCCTGCACTTTGTTTGTCTGCATTCACCAGTTTTTGCAAGAGTTTCAGAGTTTGAAGAGTAGATGATCAGCCGATGAGGTCAGGTTCTCAGTTACTAAATCTGTGTCCTGAAGTGATGAGTAAGACAGATTTTCTTGACTCCGATTCTTTCCATCAGGAGGCAGGAAGGTTCAGAGTCAGAGATGCTAACAAGATTTGGAATTCTAATTTAAATCCATCACCATCAACCTGGCCAACCAAAACAACCATTCTTCTTTATTGCTCATGACTCATGAGTGGCTTCCAAGTTCGTCCACCACTGTTCAACCTCTAAAGCAAATCACCAAGAACGAATTCCTCTTTAATCTGCTAATTTTGAGTCAGACCAATGAAATTCCCTCAACACATTTTCTTTTTTATACAATTTCCTGCTTGCTTTGCGATCACTACAGTAATCAGTCTATCTAAGAAATAAAACAAAAGGAGACAAGAAATGAAGCGAGGAAAAGAAAAAAAAATCCAATCTTATGTGTTGAACCAACCACCAACGTGCAAAGTGCAAACCAAATGCGGATCACGAATGGCTTCCCTGCCTCCCGCCGGCGACCCAAAGCATCGCCGCCCTAGGCACCGACGGCGGCCTCTCTTCTGCAAGAGACGACGCGCCACTCTCCCCGGGGCCACCTGCCTCGACGTCGCAAGGCTCCTCGTCTCTGCGGTGCCTCTTGCAGCTTGAGGCCATCGCCGGCCACCGGAACGACGCCGCGCGTCTCTCGCCGGCGGCCGGTTCCGCCGCGGAGCCAGGGCGGCCACCGTCCTCCTCTCTCCTGGCGACCGACGCCATCCAGATCTTGGACATGGAGAAGCTGTCCCTGCTCAGGCTCGCGGCGCCGGCCTCCGTGACGGCCGTCTCCCACGCGCCCGCCTTCTTGGGGCACCCGAGGTCGCACGCCGACAGCGCGTGGCGGCGGCGCGACGACCTGGAGCTCGCGGGCCTCCTCTTCGGGGTCGCCTTGATGGTGACGCGGAGCGCGGCGTGGTCGCCCATGACGTACTCGTAGGATCCCATGGACAGGCACCGCCTCTGCCCGAAACTTCCCCTGCCGCCATTGCTACTACCTGTGCCGTCGGGCGCGAGGTCCCTGGCACTGGCATTGCCGTCGACGCACCTGAGCTTGCCCAGCTTCACCTCCACGATCTCCTCCGCGTCGTCCTTGGGTGACTCGTCGCTGCCTCTATCTCCCGGATCACCGCCGTCCCTGGCGGCCGTCTCGGCGAGGCCATACGAGTGGTGGAGCAGGAGCAAGGACGACGACGACGGGCTGGAGTAGGAGTAGTCGGCCTCGGCGAGGATGCTGCCGCGGCAGAGCGGGCACGTGGAGTGCGAGAGCAGCCAGGCGTCGATGCAGGGCACGTGGAACGCGTGGCCGCACGTCGGGAGCAGGCGGAGCTTGTCGTCGTCGGCGAACTCGCAGAGGCAGACGGCGCAGTCGAACGGGTCGCCGTCGTCCTTGGCGGCGGCGCGCGCGCGGCGGCCCACGGCGACGGCGCGGTAGGGGAAGACGGGCAGCGCGTCGATGAAGGCCTGGTCGACGCCCGCGTCATGGAGGTGGAACAGCTGCTGGAGCTGGCCCTGGAACGCCGTGGGGCTGCTGCCGTCGGCCGCCGCCGCCGCGGCGTCCCCGACCTGGCGCCGGCGCCGGCGCGCTCGCCGCAGGCGCAGCAGGTTCTGCGCCAGCAGGTTGAGCAGGCCGAAGATGAAGAAGACCATGGCCAGGATCGCGATGAGGAGGAGCACCCCCGGGCTCAGCTTCCGCTCGATGGCGAGAGACCCCGGTGGCGGCGACGGCGGTGCAGGAGAAGCGTCCATTGCTCCCCCCACCACACCAACGGTGAGCACCGCCACCCGCGACACCTACGACGACGAAGAGGAAGAGGAACGTGACGTGTTTTGTTGTCTATGGGAGACGCGACATGGCGAGACCACGGCGTGGAGTGTGAGTGGGGCTGGGCGGGGCTTTGGCCTTTGTTTGGGACCTGGGAGAGGATTGGTGACGGACACCGCCACACTGACACCGACGGCGACGCAATGCAACAGAGTGGCAGAGCGGTGATGGTCAAATGGTTCGTTTGGGTGGGGATCCAAGGATGAGGAGGCCGGTGGAGTTGAAAGTCTGCAATCTGCAACCAGATACTACTGCTACTAGAATGCAGAAAGCCTGCACTGCAGGCTGCCGGTGCCGGCACAAGAACTCTCTGCTTGTCCTAGAAATACTTCTTACCACGTAAAAGAATGCAATTCTGGCTTTTAAGAAGTCAAATAATTTAAACTTTAACTAAATTTATATAAAAAAGTGTAAACATTTATGATACAAAGCAAGTATCATTAGATTAGTTATAGAATATATTTTTATAATAAATTTATTTGGAGACATAAATATTAATAATATTTGCTATAAACTTAGTCAAACTTTAGCTTCTTTGACTGGCACGCATCCCATAATTACATTATTTCGTGGACGAAGGTAGTACAATAGATTCAGTGACGAAGCCAGGAAAAAATTTAGGGGGGGCTGAACAAAAGAATAGAGATTTTTTTATCTTCTCTTAACCTTAGCCCCTCCTACCTAATACATGTATGCATAAAATTTTAAGAGATGGCTTAGAGAAACTCCACGTGCTCAGGATGGGTAGGGGGGGCTGAAGCCCCCCTAGCCCCACCGCTGGATCCGTCCATGAATAGATTCCTCCATTTAAGTGGTTCTCGCTTCTCCTTGTTCCTGTTCCTAACTCCTCCCAGGGTAGTTCCCATTGTTTGGCACTTTCCATATTTTGTGGGTGCAACATCAACAAATTCGCTCATTATCAAGTTACAACCTAAGATCTATGACTATATTATGTTAACTGTTCGTATTTTGTTCATTCCATTGGTATGCTTCCAGGTACCTGTAATTGTGATCTGTTTGCTAGAACCAAGGGGTCTTTCTGTGGAAACCTTCGTGAGCAATCATCGTTTTTTTTTATGGTTTTTCCGCTTATCAGAGCAGCTCTTTCCACACCTCCGGATATCTGGTGCCAAATCGTCATCCTCATCCCTTTCCTTATATATTTGATAATCGAGTTTGCTATTTTGTGGCATTGATTGTTCAAGTTCGTGATGAGGGCTGGACGAGTATGGGTACTGTGCGTGCCTGCAGTACTATCTATCTGTAAAGCCGCTTCTGCTCTGAACGGGTAGCAAAGCCAAAGCAATAGGAGAGGGAGAGGGAGAGCGAGCTCTTAGTAATGAGTTAGGAAAAAGTCTACTTAACCCCCCACCTATCAACCATGGTCTACTTCACCTTCAAACTATAAAACCATCTATTTTATCTCCCTGAACTTTTCAAAACCGTCTATTTCACCCCTCGGACGGTTTTCGACGGTTGTTTTGCTACAGTAACGGTGGTTTGCTATAGTGTCTGTGTTTCATCTTTTTCTTTTTTTATTTATTTTCGCTGAATCTTTGAAAAATCATACTAAATCACAGAAAATTTATAAAATAGAAAATCCAATTTTGTTGGACTCCACATGAGTAGATCTACACAATGAACACATAATATGATATGCTTTAGTACAAAATTTTTGCTGTAGTTTTAGATTAATTAGAAAATCCAATTTTGTCTGTAATTAATTGAAACAATTCATAGTTGCAGCTTCTGTGGTCCAATTATGGTGAAATTTTTATGGTAGGCTAATTATTGTATGCTTGAACTATAGTAAAAATTCCGTACTCATTGGACCATGTATAACTTAGTTATAGATAAATTTTAATTAATTACAGACAAAATTAGATTTTCCAATTAATCTAAAGATACAACAAAACATTTGTACTAAAGCATACCACATTATATGTTAACTATGTAGATCTACTCATGTGGAGTCCAACAAAATTGGATTTTCTATTTTATGATTTTTCTATGATTTATCAAAGATTCAGCGAAAATAAATAAAAAAAGAAAAGGTGAAACCACAGTAAATGTAGCAAACCACCGTTACTGTAGCAAAACCACCGGGGATAAAATAGACGGTTTTGAAAAATTCAGGAGGTAAAATAGACGGTTTTATAGTTTGGGGTGAAGTAAACCATGGTTAATAGATGGGGGATTAAGTAGACTTTTTCCTAATGAATTACGACTCTGCCAGCAGAGAGCCAAGAGACACCCATCGTGATCGTGGTCGCGCACGAACCAGATTGTGCACTGTTGCTGTACTATCGTCATGGCCCTCCAAACACGGGGCTAATAACATGTCAACAGTGAACGGACACGCTGGCCTTGTCGAAAGCGAAGCTGGGACGACGCAGGATCCAGCACCCACCGCCTGTCATTCTGGCCACGTTTCCTCCTGGATCTGCCGCTGTTCCATCGCCGCCGGCGACGAGTCCTGAATTGTGTTGCTTTTCTTTTCTTTTCTTTTCTTCCGGCTACCCTACCGCCGCACCCTGGCCGCGACTGGGGCTGGCTAGTGCCTCCGCAGTCACGTGGGCCGGCCGTGTGTGGGGTCGGCTCACGGGCTAGATCACAGTTTGCTCTCCCGGAGAAGTGACGCCGGGCCTCCTCACCCACCGCCGAGTGCCAAGAAACCGGTTGCTTTTCGTTTCACAGGAGGGGAAACTGGAAACTTGCCCAGTTTGGCTCGTCTCCTTCTACCTGCCACTGCCCACTGAAGTACTGAACCCTGTGATCTGCTATTGCAGGCTGCTACTCTCGTCTGGCCATCATCCAAACCGGCAGAAGCAGAATCTTCACCTAACCCCGTGAAGCTTCCAAGCCTTTTTCCCCCCTCGTCCAGACCATGTGCAGGTTCCGCCCTGATTGGCAATGTCAGTTGACCAGAGCCCAGAATCCATGCATCACTATATTTTGGTCTCGTTCGCTTGTCTTATAATATATACTTTTCAACTTAAATAGTATTTTTCTCTTACGATAAATCAGCCGGAACCGTGTTTTATCTTGTTTTTTCAGCCAAACAGAGACAGGATCGTGGTCCACAGGCTCCGGAACTGACTACCATCACGTTTCCCCCGGTTCGCTGTCGCCAAACTGCCAGCAAAAGGCACAGGAAAACAACCCCATTGGATATACATAGGCCCGTTTGAATTCCATGTAATTCTAAGAATCCGGATAAAAAGAGATAAAAATAATCAACAGTTTTGGGATTCTAAGAATCTATCTCTCTATACGAGTTAAAAATCCCTTTAAAATTTAGACCATTTGAGTGACATATTGGGATTTTGGAATTTTTTTTATCCGGATTATTAGAATCCTATGGATTCAGACGGGCCCATAAACAGAGTCCATGTAGGCAATGATTGGATCCATCCAAACTCCTATAAGATGGTAGGAGATAGGTTCATTCAACTTTTGAGACTGGCTTACGGGGTTCTGGGATGTTTGGATACCATCTGAGCTTCTAGAAGCTAGACTAGATTGTGGAATTTGCTAGGATTTAAACAGGCCCATAACTGAGAACCGAGCTTGAGCTCATTATCCATGGCCAAGGTGTCCAACATTGATGACTAGCAAAAACACACCTAGTCGTACTGGTATGGCCTTGAACAATGACATTTCATTATTTGGTGTTTGCATGCATGGTGTTTTATGATATGTACTAGACAGGGACATGAAAAGATCCAGCGGAACTTATCAGTCGAGCTTATCAGTCATGAAATAATATTTTTCTCTCACAATAAATTAGCTTCAGTCAGCTTATCAACCACAGAAACGGAACGGCGTGGGTCCCATGCAACGCAAAGACGGAGGGATCCGGCAAGCTTTTAGTTTCTGTTGCGTTGCTGTTGGCCTGTTGGGTCTGCAAGGGAAAACCGGTGTCATGATCGCGACCTTTCTGGACACGGAACCTTTTCCGTATAACGCACACAGGGGTCATGTTTTTGTTAATTCAGTTTGTTTACTAGTCCTTGCATTGTGCATATAGTACATCTTTTAGTTTTATGATTGATGTAAATGTATGAACTGTTGACAATTGTTTATACTATAAGGCCAGTTTTAATGCAGATTTTATGTGCATTTATTACATTGACATATTAGTAAAAATGTTGATCTAGCAAAGAATTCAAAAGTACATATGACGAGTACCTATAATCGGATACCCTCACCATACGGGGTTAGCTCGTATGTCTGAGTCCACGAATAACTTGACCGCTCGGTGACCTACGAAAGAAGTCGACTGGCAGCCTGTTGGTTTGACGGTGGTGTGTCGTAAATGATCGTAAATTTTTAGTCAGAATAATATTTTTCTTTCACATAAACCAACAGCAGTACTTCTTCACGAACCAGCAACGATACAATCCAGCCAAACGAACATGCTGCCAACTCAGCATAGACGAGCGTGCCTGCTCCACCCCAAGGCTGCAGACATATATAAGTTAAAAGCCGAATGTGGCAAGATGAGAAATACAACAACACAACGTCTGTAGTGCTACTGTAGTGCTATTACAGCGCATTGAGCGTACTGTTCCATCTACATCCGAACATGGGTCACAACAGCTCACATCAACATGGTTAAGGGCTCGTTTCGTTTGGAACAGTATGATGTCAGATCATTCCGGTTGATGAAATCTTATATAATTATAAACTAAAGATCTAGCCAGAACTATTTCTGAAGGCCATTCCTCGTGAAGCGAACGGGGCTACGGGAGACTCGCATACCACCTTTTGTCCTACACAACATGGGAGAATGGTCTCCCAGAAAGAAACGCGGCATGCAGCAATAGCGCACATCACTCCCCGAGACCCACACGGCATGGAGGATTCTCTCTTCCTCTCTGTAACCGTGCTTCCTAGCAATTTAAGGGGCAACAAGGTTCTCTTCTTCCCCACATAGGCCGGAGACGTCAGTCTCTTAGCAAAGTCCCTCTCAATTTTTTAGACTCATTCTTCTTTTTTCTCTCTTACTCAGTTTGTAACCCCTATAGCAAATATCGAGCCCTCATGCTCAGAAACATAATTGAACACCAACTGAATGGGACGTAGGGCACATTGTTAGAACCAGTATAAATCATGAGTCTCTGAGTGCTAGGTATGCGAAGCCCACGCGCATAGCTAAATTTACTAGGCGACATGCGGGTACCTCTATGACAAAACGTCGACAAGAGAGAACATGAGTTTCATCAATATAGAGAGAAATTGATGAGCGTCTACCCAAAAATTGGCGAGAGAAGAGGATTCATTGGTATGTTCGGCAGTATTGACAGTACGTATTGGCAATAGGAAAGATGACCAAATGCGTGGAAGGGCTAATTCACTCAAGCACGATCTTTATTTAGCGCTCGCGTGCCATTTCAAGTTCTCAATGATGGTTTCTAACTATGACTTTCCAACTGATCAGTTTCTTTGAAATGGCTGGTTGAACTTTCCTTTTCTCCCATGAATATATCTCTTTTTCTTGCATATCAGTCTTTTAACCTGTCTCTTTCGTTACATGAATATCCATAAATATCTCTAATTAGTTTATCCCTTTAGTTTTCTTGTTACATGACTAATCTTAGCAACAAACGAGGGTGCAATAACGATCCCTGTTACTTGTTCCAACAGTGATATCAATGTTACAAACTAGTGTACTCTATTTATCAAAGAACTAAAGGGCCCAAGGTGTTAAGAGTCAGCTACATGATCAACGGGTAACACATGTTACTCTCTTGCTCACGGAATACACCAAAAAATGGGATGTGTTTGTGAACTCAATATCTATGCCCGTCACTGACAAGTATAAGGAACAAATAAACGAAGAAAAAAAGATATTGTAATGCCCAACTCATCTATACGACCGAGGCCAACTCGAGAATATTGTGTTATCTTGTATCGCACTGTACTTCATAACATGGTAGTTGAAGACGAAACAAAAGAAGAAGAAAGCGGTCCTGAAGAGAATCTTGATATAAAAACGTCAAGTAATTATCCTTCGAAAGATACGTTTCATCATTTGAAAGAGTGCTAGAAAAGGTGGTGATATTTGAAAGAGTTACATAACACATTTGATCACGACACCACAAAAGAATTACATACTACTATGTAACTGGCCTTTTGGAACAGTGAGATAAAAATGTTTATGGAGAGAGCTTGTTTCATCAATCCCTCGGTACTCCTAAAACTGAGGTAACATCCTTTGAAAGTGGGACATGAAACTCCCAGCTCCGACTGCTCAGACTAGCCTGATAAGAAGCTCTGTGTTCGTCTCCCATGGTCACGCCACTTTCAAACCTCCTCGAAACCAGCCACCGCCGGAATGAATGAATGAAGCCTCTACGGCGACAGAGCATAGAAGAGCGCAGCTAAAAATAGACGGGGCTAAATTACAGGGACCTCCATCAACATCGCCGAGCCCTGAAAAAACACAGCACGAAGCAAGCCAACAATGGCTATTTATAACATCTCCCCTTTCTCTCTCCTCCCCTCCCCTCCTTAGTCCTCAGCGCGCGCCGGCCGCCTCCGCCCATCGTGGTGCCATGCCATTGCCGAGAAGACGATCTTGCAAGGAACGCGCGCATGCAAGAACGTCATCACATAGAGGAGCAGCAGGTGCAGGTGGAATCGAAGGCTTGATCCCTGTTTAGACGGAAGCGGTCGAGGCCTGCAAAAGCTCTTAATTTGCATTGGCCGCCGGAGTGGGCTGCAGTGCGGGTGGATCGGTCGCATGCGAGGAGGATGCGAGTGCTGGAGGAGGACCTGTACCCGCCGACGCCGGGGAAGGTGAAGGTGGAGCGGGCGGGGGCGATGAGCCGGCACCTCCACCGCTGCTTCGCGTCCACGGGGACCATGTTCCTGTGGGCGCTCTTCCTGGTGGCCATGACGGCCACGTACCTGAGCGTCCACTCCTTCGTCGACACATCCTCCCGCTACTTCGCGGCGTCCTGGGGCGGGCTGCACTGGGAGCGCCAGATCCGGGCGTCGGCGTCGCCGCGGCGGCCCCCGGGGTCCGCGGAGGGCGCCGGGCTGTCCGTGCTCGTCACGGGCGCCGCGGGGTTCGTGGGCACGCACTGCTCGCTGGCGCTCCGCAAGCGCGGCGACGGCGTCGTGGGCATCGACAACTTCAACTCCTACTACGACCCTTCCCTCAAGAAGGCCCGCCGCGCGCTGCTGGGCTCCCACGGCGTGTTCGTCGTGGAGGGCGACATCAACGACGGCCGCCTCCTGGCCAAGCTCTTCGACGTCGTGCCCTTCACCCACGTGCTCCACCTCGCGGCGCAGGCCGGCGTGCGCTACGCCATGGAGAACCCGGCGTCGTACGTGCACTCCAACATCGCCGGCCTCGTCTCCCTCCTCGAGGCCTGCAAGGACGCCGACCCGCAGCCGGCCGTCGTGTGGGCGTCCTCCTCCTCCGTCTACGGACTCAACGACCGCGTCCCCTTCTCGGAGGCGCACCGCACCGACAGGCCGGCGTCGCTGTACGCCGCCACCAAGAAGGCCGGCGAGGAGATCACCCACACCTACAACCACATCTACGGCCTCTCCGTCACCGGCCTCCGCTTCTTCACCGTGTACGGGCCGTGGGGACGCCCCGACATGGCCTACTTCTCCTTCACCCGCAACATCCTCCAAGGGAAGCCCATCACGGTGTACCGGGGCAGGGACCACGTCGACCTCGCCCGGGACTTCACCTACATCGACGACATCGTGCGCGGCTGCCTCGCGTCGCTGGACACGGCGGGCCGAAGCACCGGCACCGGCGGCAAGAAGCGCGGCCCGGCACCGTACCGGATCTTCAACCTCGGGAACACGTCGCCCGTCACGGTGCCCACGCTGGTGTCCATCCTGGAGAGGTACCTGCGGGTGAAGGCCAAGAGGAACGTGGTGGAGATGCCCGGCAATGGCGACGTGCCCTACACGCACGCCAACATCAGCTTGGCACGGGAGCAGCTCGGCTACAAGCCCACGACCAGCCTGGAGATGGGGTTGAAGAAGTTCGTCAGGTGGTACCTCTCCTACTACGGATACAACAGGGGAACGCATACCTTCAGGAACTCATGATGTGATATGTGATTAGTAAATGTCGCTTTGTCACGCCTTCCACTCTTTCTCTGATCACAGATGGGAATTTTTTTGCTTTAGTAGACAAGTTGGGGACGGAAATGCGAGGAAGAATATAATTCTGTTGTAGTTGGGTGAGGAGAGGGAACGGCGACAGAGCGATGAAATGAACGGGGTGATGATTCTGTATTTTCTTCTGTAAATTGTATCAATCATTATAGAGTTATCCTTTCTTTCTAAAAAATTACTCATCATCACATATAAAAATAGCAACTTTGGGGATCTTATTAGGCAAACAGACAGGCCACTTAACAGGAGCCAGAAAGAAAGATAAGGAGCTGATGTTACTGGACAGAATGGTGTGACAACATCCTTTGAGCAGGGACTGCATTTTAATTTCCTAGCTCAATTTAGATATCTAATAATGAGTATCCTCCTTCCTGACCTCTACAGATGATTTTGCAGAGAACATGTGTCGGGTTCATAAACTCAGGGTCTCTGATGGACCCGTTTTTCAGCAAAAGCTCGGCCCAGCAGACGGCATTACAACAACGCGCGACTCCTGGACCGGCCCAGATACCTAACGACAGGCTGGAAGAGCTAGCCCTGTTCACTTGTCTTATAATCCGTACTTTTCAACTTGTTTTTTCAGCCGGAACAGTGTTTTTTTCTCACAACAAATCAGCCGGAACAATGTTTCGGCTTGTTTTTTCAGCGAAGCGAATGGGACGCCAGTCTCCGACCGGAAGACCTGGTCAAGGAGGGAACGACACTCGCTTCCGACTCCGACCCGCTTTTCCAACCGGGAATACATCGAACTTCTGCTTACAGCTCTTCTCCGACCGGCGCGGTCGGAGCCGACTGGGGACGCCCGCTCGGTGAGGACCCAAGAATCAGGCAGAGCAGATAAGGCAAGGCGCTCAAGTCAACCGCAATACCGAGGACCGTACCCTACACATCTGCAGGACACTACCGCCAGGCCATGGCAGAAGGGTGCTTTGCAACCTTTCAGACATGTCAGAACACGAACTGTGTTGTGGGCGCCGACATTTGTCCTACAGTATGGTAGGCGCCGACGTTTGCCATACCAGAAGAACACGATGGAGCCTACCACATGCATCTAGACGTCAACAGTATTGTGGGCGCTGACAAACTGTCTTGTACCCGACGGCGTAGGCAACAAGACTAGAAAGCACACACACTCTCTTTCTTTCTCTCTCCTAACTTGTAAGGCCGTCCCCTTCACCTATAAAAGGGGATGTGCTCTCTCCTAAAGAACGACGGTCATTCCAACTGTCTTTCTCTTCTAAGCTTTAGACATTCTGAGCACTCGAACAGCTCTACGGCTCTAGAACTCTAAAGCTACACGCCTACACAGAGCATACGTTCTCATACTTAGCGCACGTAGGAACTCCCGTCACTCTTGACCCTTCGGTCCAGAGTCCGACCGGACCTTTAACACCCCCTTCTTATTCTCACTCATTTGTAACCCCACGGCAAACTTCGAGCATCTGGGCTCAGGAATAAAGTCATCGACCGACTGAAACTGGACGTAGGGCACGTTGCCTGAACTAGTATAAACCTTGTGTCATTGAGTGTTAGGTCACATCCGATCACGACGTACGGCAAAACTATAAATATTTACTTGTTGGTCACTTTTCGCACCGACAACATAACTCCCAACAGAGGAGCTAAAGCTTTGATTCAGATGACCTTATATTCTCATCTTTTAAGGGCCCTTCTGCTTCTGGCATATTTGGTTTTCACACAAATTTTGGAGCAATTTTATTGACATAGATTTTGATTTTAGCATGAACCCGGAAAAACTTCTGTGCTCATCCCAATTTTGACAATGGGCTCAGTGATCTCATCGTCTTCCAAAATAAGCAGTGATTCCTTTGAATCTGTGGTGCACGTAGTTCTCTTCGTTCTGGAATGATCAGAGATCGACAGGTCTTGAAACACAAAAGTTCCCTCGAAATGCTGGAAGTTTGAGAAGAGTTTTAAAAATAACATACCTCAAAATCTAAGGGAGGGCAAGACAACCAGGAAAGTTCCTCCACTTGAGTCACGTCCACGGTCCGCGGCAAGAACATCATGATGTTAGGAGCTATTTTCTGAGCTGCTTGAAATGTCGCATACCTACACACACAGCCGTAAGCTTGTTAAGACGCTATTGTTCTGAGAGCTCTTGATTCTATGTTTTCATCTTGATTGCTATACAAATGCTACCCAATTATACATGTATATACAATTTCACATTGAATTTTTGTGAGCAAACTTTGATGGTCGTAGCTACAGAATTACGGTGCAAAATGTGCAAGTTGCTTATCCGTTATCAGGATTTCACTATGAAGCTGAAACATGGATTCTCATTTTTATCTTTCAGCAAGGGCAAACAAAGCGAACAACATACCCGTCTTTCGGCTTCAGCATATCAAGAGTGTAAACTGGAGCTTGAATGTATGATGGCCCTCCCCAGGGTGGTGAAAGGAACACCAAATCAGCCTGGTGGCATTGAGGCAATCAATCAGCAAATAATTTGAATGGTGAAATAACTGCACGTTCTTCTTTACAGTGACTAGTATGATCAGGTGTCAGGGTACAGATATAAGTATATGACATGAGAGGTTCAGGATTCAGAAATCAGTGGCCAAAGCTTGGTCGGTTGGTCGCACTGAGCTTTCACAAACTGTGACGATCTTTCAGTCTCCCTGCACTACTGAATTCATTAGACGATACCTTGAGGAAAGGCGCCAGGCGGAAGAAGTCACCGACAATGAACTCGATCCTGTCCTCGACGCCGTACACCCTCGCGTTGTGCGCCGCCAGCTCCACCTTTCGCGGGTCGATCTCCACGGCGACCACATAGCAGCCCCTGCAGCACGAGGCGCGCCGCGGAGGCGGGGTCAGTCTCTGTAGCAGAGGAGAGGGCAAAGAGAAACAGGAGATGAGATGGCGCGGCGCCGCGTAGTCCCCGTGACGTACCTGGCGGCGAACTGGATGGAGTTGCCGCCGCACCCGGCGAAGGCGTCGACGACGAGATCGCCGGGCGCGGCGCGGGCGGCCTGCGACGCCGCGATGGACTCCGGGGTGGCGGAGTACCAGCCCTCGGCGTCCATGCGCACGCCGCGGTCATAGAGGTTGAAGAGGCTGTACCGGTGCGCCCAGTACTTGCCCGCCACGGCCGCCTCGGAAGCGGAAACGGCGGCGGCGGCGGCGGCGGCATCGGGGCTCCGCGCCTCGACGTCCTGCTCCTGCTTTTCATCTGCCGCCCTGAGGCTCTTGGGCTCCCTCGGTCTCACGACCTTGCGGGCAGACTTGGCCGTGCGACGGCCGGTTTTGGGTGTGGTGGCGCCGAGAAGGCGGAGGAAGCGGTGATGGATCCTCTGGAGGAACCGGACGGCGTGGGCGCGGGCGCCGCGCCGGCTCCGGGACTCTGGCGCGGCGGCGGCGCTTCTTTTCGCCATGCCCTGTTGTTTTGTTACACCGCTGGTCTGCTAATGCTGGCGGGACCGCGGGCCCTCGATGCTTCAGAAACGAATTTTGAAGGCCGCTAGTTTAAACCACTTAGGCTGTTTTCAGTTTAGCGAGGAAGACGACCAAAGAACAGAAGAACGAGATTTAGATGGCCAACGCATTGGAGCCAGCAAAAGAGTACAAATTTGATATCTCAATGTTTCTTATTCAAAACTCTCAATGTTCTTGTAACAAGCAATTCTTATATAGTTATATAGTTACTAAAAGATGGGAATAGAAAACAACAGGATCAGCTCACACGCGGCAGTTCAATTACAACATAAACAACAACATACTTTGAAGGAGACGAAATTCCAGACGTACAGATTTCTTAACGTTTTACATTCCTGGTGTGCGATTAAATATGTGCGATTCGTTGGGTGCAGCGACATGCCGACATCCTTTGCCGGTTCCTTTGCAGATCTGAGGCTTAGAGTGACCACGAGATCGACCATGGGATATGTGTGTTTGAAAGGTTCTGCATAAGATATGTGTGGTAAGCTCCTTAGCAGGTTCAAGAATCCAGAAAGATCGGATGAAAAGCCGGTAATCAGGACATCGGCAGTGCAAAGAGAACTTACTGCGGGTAAAGTAGAATTGTTGCTTCCAAAGAGAACAGAATTGCAGCAGAATGCCAGGAATTAATGGTTAATGCAGTATGAGCCTCACAAGTACTTGGATAGCCAAGGAAGATCTGGGGATTCCTTGAGGGCAAATGTCACATCGTCACTGTCAACCGAGAAAACGAGGTATTAGATCACGAGCAAGAGAAAGTAGGTTTAAACTGATGTTTGGCTTTGATTTAAAAAGTTTTTAATACTTTCGAAAAAAAAAAGTTTTTAATGCTGTTTTCAAAAGCCGACCTTGGATAGTTCAGCTGCAGCTTCTGCAACTTGTGCTTACTACCCTCGTCGCAGAGGATGATCTTGCTTTCACCAAGCTTGCAGCTGCGAATGGAACATATACAAAAGTTACTGATAGAGCACTGAACTAAATCAAGGGAGAGTAAATAAAAGTTAGAAGAAATGAGAAGTGATGGAACATCAGTACAAAGCATCAGTGGTTCTATCTCGTTAGAGATGAATGAAATGCCACAGAAGATGAAAATGTCCAACAACAGGAGAATTTTCACAAGTAATTCCCAGCTAACTAAAAGCAACAACTGCATTTAGTACAACAAAAGCTATGCCAATTGGACCACCTTGAATAATGCATGGTCCAAGTTTACAAATTCCACATAATCTTCACATGCTCAAAATGTGAATACGAAGGATGCAATAGCAATTGAAATGGATGTCAGGCTGAAGCATGCACTAGTCCGTGTAGTCATTGCTTTCAATAATATTTACTAGAAAACTACTGCCTGTCATTCTAGGTAGGCCAATTGGACTACCTTGAATAGGGTCCAATTTTTACAAATTCACACAATCTTCACATGCTCAAAATTTCAACACATGAGAAATGAAAAGGATGAAATAGCAATTGAAATGTATGTCAGGCTGAAGTTTTCACTTGAGTCTATATCCAAGCAAGCCCTAGTTCATATAGCCATTGCTTTCAATATGCTAGAAAACTATTATCTCCGTCCCATAAAAACATGTTATTCTGGGCTTGTCTGGGCTTGTCCTAAGTCAAAATATTTTAAGTTTGAACAAGTTTACAAAGAAGACTGTCAACATTTATGACATGAAATAGGCATACTACGAAAATAGTTCCATGATGAATCTAATGGCACCTATTTGGTATTTGGTAATATAGATATCAGTATTTTTTTTAGTACAAAATTTGTCAAACTTAAGATAGTTTAGCTGAGGATGAAACTAGAACATCATGTTCTTTGGGACAGGTAGAATGATACATGCAGATGCTAGGGTTCGAAGTTGCAATAAGAACATGGCAATGTAACTGCATTTGCTATGACACACAGAAGCAAAGGCAACACCATCACAATTCACTGGCCACATTACACATGATGGTATGTGTACATGAACTCATGGAGTCAACAGTATGTATAAGGAACTTGAAACAGTTTCATCTATTGCAAGCTACACATTAGATTGGATTAGCTAGCATACCAAATTTTCACGAGTGTGTCGTAACCAGGCACTAGTTCTCTGTTGGCATGGCACCAGGAGAAAACTGTTGTTGCTAACTACAGAAAAAGAAAATATCTCGTTAGATTTCTTAAGCACCCATACTAGTATTATGTGCATGGCCCCAAACAGGCAGGACATAAACAAGAGCAGTACTGTTAACATCTTGCCACTATGAAACTTCCAAGGTAAGCATGAAACAGTTCATTGCATGCCTCAGTTCACATGGAAACTTAATCAGATACGAAGCTAGTGGGGAAAAAAAGCAACACTTAGTGTATGAAAGTATAATTAAGACTGGATGATAATCATTGAAATGAACAATACAACAACAACAACAACAACAAAGCCTTTAAGTCCCAAACAAGTTGGGGACTTAAAGGCTTTGTTGTTGTTGTTGTTGTTGTATTGAAATGAACAATACAGTGAAAAAATATTGCACTTGCAATAGTTCCATCCAGTTTTACAATTGCAGCAGGGTAAGATAGAAAAGAAAAAAAAAAGTGGTTAATGGAAATAGGGGACTGCCTAAAAAATGAACAAGGGATTCTGAAGCCTGAATAAAGTCTGGAAGTCCAACAATACAATGTCAAGAAAAGTTTAGCCATCAGAAAAAAAAAATGTCAGCAAAACAGAGGAAATCCCAAATGAACAATTTGTAAGGTAGTTTTTGGTCCGCCGTCCGCATACCCTACTGCCAGCATGGGGTGGGACAGCCACACAAGGGACCATGCCAGACATAACTGACGCTACAAATTTCTGTACCAATGTAACTTGTTCTAAGTATTGGATTTGAGTCAACATCATGGCACATAGGCAATTAAGCATGTAAGCCTAAAGGCCATCTGTATACTCTGACTCCTGGGCTTGGCAAGGACTTTTTTTATTTCCACCAACAGAATTAAAAATCAGAAACATAGGGGCTAAAAAGTAAAGGGCGTACCCAGTGCAAAGAGCTCCCGCTCTGTGCGGGGTCTGGGGAAGGGTGTTAGTGGCAAGCCTTACCCTCGCCTGTGCAATGCGAGGAGACCGCGACTCGAACCCGCGACCTTCCGGTCACAGGCGGTAAGACTCTACCGCTTGCACCAGGCCCGCCCTTCAGGGGCTAAAAAGTAAAAACACACAAAAGATAATCTAACCTTATCAAACATTATTTCACCTAGTCCGCTTTTGTACAGCTCATGAACTAAGGCAACCAATATAACTTTTCCAAACTTTGGGCAATTCTTCATCACCTGTAAATAAAGAGATAAAAATTTTACAGAGATCCAAATAATGATGGGTGGTCAAGTGACTTTAATAATTGATCTGGTTATGGGTACAAGCTTGCATAAAATGCACATTGTCAACTCACTTGAATATGCGGTGCCTGGAAGACTTCCTGAATTGCAGCTTCTATGTCACCCATGGAAACAACACCGTCACCTACAAGTATCGGATTCGTGTTCAGTGGATTATATGCAAGTTGGAATTTGACCCAAACAATGGACGGTTGAAGTCGTAAAACCATAACACGAATGGTGGATTTGTACTGGTGGTCGAGGTTTATGTGACCATAAGTATAAAATAATCCAGTGTACACACTTTTTCTTGAATAGTTGATTCCAACACAAATGTGCACAGTACCTTTATTTGCAGAAACAGTACCCTGTGCAGACTGTCGAGATTGTTTAACACGGTAGTCTGCAAACTCTGCTGCCCGTCTACAAATCTCTAAAGCTCGCCTAGCATCACCTGACATAGCAGCTACCTACAAGCAAAGGCAAGTAAATGGAAGTCCAAACCAACATTACAATAGAAAATGGCATGATCTTCGTACAAGTTAATTAGTGACAAGTGAGGAGCGTAAATTGACAGCCATTTAAAATTCTTTGTTTCCCCAGGCTTCAAAAAAATTGATCTCTGCAATGTGAACTCATTTAATGTAGTCCCTATGGTTATGAATTACACTTTGGCTAAAATACGGTCAATATTTTAAAGTTTGGACATTCAGTTTGCAAAAATGAAAATCACATGCAAATATTTGTCTTGAATAACACTTTCAAAATCTCATGCATTTATTAGATGTTATAACTTATCTTAGAAGAAAAGGTATGGTCAAAATTGCACCACGAAAACTATAAAAAGCAAAAAATGTCATGTGTTTTTTTTTTATCGGAGGGAGTACTAATATTTTACTTTGATTTGATGCCTAACGCAAGTATCATGAGTTCATTTATAATCAACCATAACATGAACTTACCACCTCATGTGTTCCAAGGAAACCTCAAAAATGGTGGAATGATGCAGAGAATAACAGCTATGGAAGTATGGATAAAAAGACATTACAGCAAACATAGAAACATGGTATTGCAAGGCAAACCTTTCTAGAAGAAAATTCAATAGCCTGTTCCTCAAAGGCACCAATACCCTTTAGACGGCTTGTTATAATTTCCTGCAGTTGCCTATAATTGTATGGACCAAAACACAGTCGTTGGATACCCATCCGACTTGATATACGAGGCAATAACTTTTCTGGAAGATCCATTGTGTTTGCTATACCTGCAATCATAGCAAAACAGACAAGGGGTAAGTAAAAGGTAAGGCTAAAATCACAGGTCAAAATAAAACAATAGTTAGTTACCTATAACAACTAGATTTGAATTTGGTTTGGTGGGCCAATCAAGAATGTTATACAGCACCTGATAAGAAAAAATACCAGTGTCAAATGATAGGAAAACAAATGCTAATACCAAACAGCCAGTTTATTTATTATTAATCTCCCTGGTATAAAACCTATGAGCAAAATAAACAATTATAATTTTGGGTTGAATTATTACCGATTGGTTTCTTGTTAAAAGAAGATCAAGCTCATCAATGAGCAAAATAATTGGCTGGTTTGCTTGCTTTCCAATTTTAGTGCCACCTGAAAAATGTTCTGTTAAAAAGTGAAGAGCCTTTTTACACCCAACCCTATGCCCACTCAACTGTTCATATACAACCTGCAGATTTTAAAAAGAATACACCAATTATAATTCTTTCCTGAGGGTTATGTGCCAGCTACAGTTGAGTAGGGCAGATTTATTTATCATTAGGCCACAAAACAGAAGTACCTTGTAGATATTCTCTGGAGATGTTAATTTAAGACCATTAATTTCAATAAAACAATACGGCCTCAAAGTTCCAGAATCAAATTCAGATCTCAGCCTCCTCATAACCGCAAGTACACTCATAGTCTGTAGGTTGATAAAAGAGATGCAGAAAATTGGTTTAATGTTTAGCCACGGCAGATGAGATAAAACCATAAAAGCACCCACAAAAAGAGTAGTACCTTGCCAGTACCAGGTACACCATGTATATATAGGCAGCGTCCTAGGCATCGTTCATTGCAGATTGCATCCTTTACAAATATAGATATCTCCTCCATTTCTCTGAAATGAGACTTCAGCTGAGTAGCAGTTTTTGTAAAACGCGCACAATATTCAGTCAGATGAATAAACATACTTATCCCTGCAAGGCAATGACTTAGGAAGAGTTGCCAATAACAGGGTTGCTTTTGCCTTCTCCAGCTCAGTCTTTTGGTGGCACCGAACATGCTCAGGAATTTTTCGTATCCCAATTTTTTGTAGGCCATATATTCTACCTTTCCTTGAATTCTATGTATAAATATGTCATTTCAGTAAAGAAATACAAAACAGAAGATGAAGAGAGAAGAGAAGGGTTGTTACAGCTGCCAATTCATGTGATTGATTCCTTCTGGCAGAGAAAGATGATGTAGGTTCTTCCTCCTCATCATACTCTGAATCTTCATCAGTGTCACTGTTATAATCATCTCCGGCATTGTAAGGCTCGTCATTGGGATCTTCCTTTGTCTACAAGAAATGAGTAGGAACAAGCTTAGTCACTGGGTACATCGCAATGGTGTCGAAGCTTCAAAGACGACTGTTTTGCATCTCAAGAGTTCACGTGCATACCTTCAGCTCATCAACAATATCTGCCAGACGCTTAAAATTATGCCAATGTATATCATACTCATATTCACAATAAAATACATCATCTCCATCATTAGCATCCCTAAAGTCTTTGGGGCTCATTACAGAACAATGTCTAAGGATTGTTTCCATCTGTACAGGCCATAAGCACAAAGAACTCAAGACAACAAAAGGACAAGCGAAGAAAAATTGTGAAAGAGACAACTATACACAGAAGACAATGATCACCTCAATGTCTCCAAGGTCATTGGTACGATACAGCTCTCTTCTCAAATTATGCGGCTGCCTTCCTGCTGCAGTCTCTTCAGGGATAATGTACCACCTGACCTTCGCCCAGAATGTGCCATCAAGCTCCCTCCATAAACTGTTACAGATAACAGCACCATTCAGTAAACTCACAAACATTGCATTAAGTGTTAAGTATCATTGACACATGTAAAGTGTATCTGGTGACATATTGAGGAAATGAGGAACATCTACCATCACAGATTGATTTTTTAACATTTTTTGAGAAACAAACAGAAGAGGATGAAGAGGCACACCTCAGTATAGAACAACGAACAAACCTGAATGTTACAACTAATAATAGAACTTTTTACACATCACTCAGTATTGAAACACTTAAACCATGAATAGGACAAATTATTGCACGATAGATTATAACACCGCAAGTTAGTTATCATAAGTGGTCGGCAAGTCAGTAACCAGTAACAACCGGTAAGCGGTAAGCACCTTCCAGTTCACAAGTAGTCAACTATAACCAGTTAAAACATTTTATATAGTATAAGAAAAAAAAATCCTAGGCCAATTTTCAGAAATTCGTGGCTCACCACTTAACTTCGAAACCCAATGCAGTGCCAAAGCCTCACTGACCTCTCGATGCGTGCAGCCCACAGATCGCTGGAAAGGAGTTTCTCCCTGGCGGTCCTCACGATGCGCTTGCCCTCAGGCGGCCTGGGCCGCTCGACCACCTTTCCGGCGCCCTCTGCCTCGCAGTATGGACACGCCCAGTCACCTTCAGGCACCCTCCGAAGCGGCGGTCGCACGCAACGCAGGTGGAATCCGCCGAGGCACGCGTCGCACTCCACCATAACCCCGCCGCCGGTGCGGAAACATACGCGGCACTCCTCCTCAGGGTCCTCCGCGTCAGACTCCGCCGCCTCCCGCCGCTTCACGTACACGTCATCACCGACCTCGAACTCCCCGCCGTCATACACCACCTTCCGGTAGTATGCCCTCTTTCTCGGGTGTCGCTTCTGCCTCTTGGGCTCGCGCTGAGCAGGGGTTTTAGGTGACGGCGCGGCGCGCTTGCCCCTGGAGGTAGGGGTCGGCGTAGCCTTCACCTGAACCTCCAGGGCGGCTTTGGTGGGGGTTTCAAGGAGGCGGCGCGAGCGCCGGACGGTGGAGGGTCTCGCCGGAGAAATCGGCGCCGGCGAGGCCGTCGATTTGGACTTCCGCCTGGGCGTGGGCTTGGACGGGGTGCAGAGGTCCATCCTGGACTCAGCAAGGGCGGCGACGGGCTTCGCCGGCGAGGATCTGGGCTTGGATTTTGACCTGGAGGGGGTGGCAGCGAGATCCATTTCCGGGTCTCGCCGGAGAAGGGGTGAGAGGCGGAGGAAGGGGGAAATGTGGATTTGAAATGGAGGGGGCTGATGGGACTGGCGGAGTTAGGGTTTCGGCCGTTTGGCGCCCATTCGCACTGCAGTTTTGGCATTTTTGTAAATTGCTCCTTTCTTCTTATAGTAATTTAGGTTAGGTACAGTTTTGCTTCAATAGTGAAACAACTTTTTCCAGCTCCACGAGTAGTTGAAGCTGAAGTTATTTAGAAAAAAAATGATTAGTACAACAGTTTCTCATAATAGATAGGCTAGAGCGAGCTAAAAGAAACTAGCATTTTCAGTACTATTCGGCACCAACACCTATATAGTCATTTGAATCAGCTCCGTTGGATGTCATATGGGTGTTAGGCCCATTGCTCCCGAGGCTTTATCCGTTGTTGCACGGGAATTTCTGGTGGTGCCGAGAAATCTTCCGATTAGAGGGGGTGGCCAACTAGAGGGAGGTTGTTTGTGCCTATGGTTCGTCTAATCTAATGTCTAGTATTTATCTTCCATCATACACTAAGTACTTAAGGGAGGACACTAAATTAACCCGAAAATCCATATTATTTCATCAGGATCACAAATGAGAGAATAAAGCTTACAACATTCTTAAGTCATTTCTTACATCACTTTCTATATAACATCAGAGTATAATATTTATTGTTTATAACCAGCGGAATATAACCATGTTATCAGAGTTTTAGCGGAAACAAAATTATTTAATGACCAGTTAAACATTAACATGATGATCCGTTATATACATCATAATAGGTTATAAGTTTTTCCTTTGTAAAATATTTTGGGTAGAAGTTTCAAATAAACTCTACGTCCGCAACGTTAAGAAAATCCTCGCTGAGCCCATCAGGAGGTTTTCGCACATAAGTGTCAGCTCTAGCATCCACCTGTCACCTACAACAGAGTAGAACAAACTCTGAGTACTCAATTGTACTCCGCAAGACTTACCCGTCAGGAGGAAAGAAATGACTCCAAGGATATGCAAAGCTATCTGGCTTGTGGATTTATTGCATCTGTAGGAGCATTACTAAACGTGCATCCTTATATTCAATTTTATTAGCAGTCATCATTAGTTCATTAACTAACCATTCTATGTAAGCACCTATGTTACTTTCAAGCAAGTGGTAAGCAATCAGAACCATTTTATCATCTTTTATATTCCAGTTCTTACTACGGTGCTAGATCGTAGACAAGTTATACCGTATTACACGATGATTCACGAACCAATGTATCCCAGCTAGGTACCCCAAAACACACGTCCCGCTTATTTTCTATGCATAAGTAAGACCAACCCACCACTCTTCTATCAAGGGGTCTAGGTCCCCGTCCAAACTTGGACTCCAAGCCCCCACACCTGAGTCCCGGACTCAGTGTGGTGCTTAGACCTTCACCATCCCCGTCTCCAATCAGTCGGTCCGAAAAGAGTCAGAACCCACGACAAGAGAGCAACGAGCCTTCCCGCTCCCATAAGCAAGCATGTGCTCATGATAATAAGTCTGTGACCTAACTAGAATTCAATGCAACGGCCGGTCCTTAATCGACACAGACGGAACAAATGCAACCCGAGCCTCGCTCGAATGCCTAACCAAGTCCAGATTCAAAGTACCATTCCGCCCGGTCTCCAATTATCATTTATATATATATATTCCATGTGATAGTAATATAATGACAACAATAATATATTTTCTATCTCTCGCGAGTAACAGGCAATCACTCGACTTTCAACCGAAGTCCTGCAGCATAGCAATCTACACGATCATGTCATACTAGTAGAACTCATAGTATATATGCAAGTGGTTTTCATTCAACTCCTTAAAACTTAATGCATAAGCATAAGATGAAGTACAGAATAATAGGGGTTATGCACCGAGGCTTGCCTAGGTAGCCAAAAGTCAGCATTTCATTATGGTGACACGATCATCAATGCACCATCTGCTTCAGCTACTCTAGACGACTCCGCGATCCAACATCGCTCCTATCATGAAATACGTGGATGCAACGCAGGGACGTAAATAATCAACGGCAACCGTAACTCTAAAATATGATTACGTCTCGCAAGCTAACGAGTTAGCTCTAATGACTAACATACTAAGCTATGTATCCACGTGGTCAAGTGAGGCTCGCTTACGGAAAAAGTTTTAGTTCTAAATTCCCAAGGTGTTTCTTTATTTTATATATATATATATATATATATATATATATATATATATATATTTGAACTAGGGCTCATTTAGCTAACTTAGCAAACTAATTATTATGGAGCTATAAAAATTACAATGAGCACCTAATAATGTTAGGAATCTACTATAAAAATTTCAGGGCCAGTACTACTACCAATTCATCACAATAATTTCTACAAGTTCATATTTTATCCATTTTAAGTGCTTCAAATTAATTAGTCACTCTTGAAAATTCCATGAAACTAAGTGAACAAAATACATTAGCAGATATGTTATGATTTTAGAAATCTAACAAAATTGGTTTCACAATTTTTGGTTAACTACACAATTTTATATTGAATTTACAAGTTTATCTTAGAAACTAAATTAGAAAATGCTTTAGAAAAAGAAAAGGGCCGGTGGCCAACGATTCGGCCCAGCAGCCTAAGCGGCTCACGCGGGAATGGCCACACGCGTAGCAAGCCGGCCCGCGGTGAGGAGCCCGCGCGCTCTTGCCCATTTTGCAAAAGAGGGCTCGTACTCTAAAAAATTCAAACGACACCATGCAACACTGTTCCACTAGTCTCGAGTTTTGCACAAAGCACCCCGGAATACCTCGTCTTCGCAACGGTCGGGTCCCATACGTGCCCATGCGCGTCGGCGCAGCCCCGACCGGCACCGCCCGACCACGCCGGCCTACTGAGGCCCACAATGATGCGTCTACTAGACCGACATGGACCTCCGAACCTACGCGCAAAAGTAGAAGGCGGCGACACATTCAACGGTGTACTAATCCCACCAATCCATGTTGATGGAGGATCCACGTGGCGGCACGAGTACTCTGGCGAGTCTATGCCCTATCGGACGGGTCGTGGTGGCGGAGAAGATCAGAGGCTCACCGCGGTGCACGCTATGGAGGTGGTTGAAGCAGGGAAGGGTCGAGGTGGCCCGACCATGTGCGCCCAAGCACGGCGGCGACGTTCCGCGACAACACCGGCACGTCACCACGTCGTCGACGAGGTTCCTGGCCAAATCAACGCGAGCATCGGATAGAGGAGGTCAAGGTGAGCCTATAAACGCCACCAATCGAACCCTTACCTCCGGGTTTGGCACTTACCCCCAACTCTACCGGCTCGGCGGAGCACCTAGCTGGCGGCGAGCAAGACACCGAATTGGCCTACTACAAGGCTCATTTGCGCTTGGGTATGGGTCGGTTTGCTAGCTATATTCCAATCCTAGCCGCTGGGGCACTGAATCGAGATGGGATATCATGGACCACGCGTTTTAAGCTTGCGAAGCGACGTGACTCCTTCGGCAGCAAGGCAATGGGGCAGCGGCTTCTAGGCTTGGCCAACCTCGACCGAGGCTACATTAATGAGTGAGAGCGTCTGCACGGTGCGACACAGATGGAGCGTGTCATGGGGTCCCAGGATGGGACGGTTTGGTCCCGGCAGGGCACAGATGGCGGCAGCGGAGATATGACCACACGAGCGAGCGATGCGTCGGTTAGCGCCTACGTGCGGCCACGCAACGGCGTCGAGATGAGGGCGTGGTAGGTGGGTTGAGAGGTGGAGGGCGAGCGCTACAGCGATCGAGGTGAATCGGAGGACAAGGAAAACGCCACGATGACTGAGTGACGACAGTCGCAGCCTCGCCTCGGCGCTGTGCGCGGCACAGCGGCTCGGCATGGCTTGGCCAGCAAGAGGGTAGGCGAGGTGACAGGCGCGCCATAGCATCGTCCTGGCAGGCGGCACTAGCCTATAGGGAAAGGCCGTGACTAGCCTAGGGTCGAGCCCGGCACCAGCTACGCACGCGCGCGAGGTGACCGTGCCCACGGGGCCAAACGGACAAAACGGTGACACACACGCTTATTAAAGTAGGCCAAAAACTACTTACCAACTCGATGAAGACTCAACCAACTCCATGAGCCCAAAGTCGATACTAACACCTAGCTAACGAAGCAAACGTCATGTCTAGAGCGACTAGAGAGGAAGATAGGGAGGTGCCAATATGGGTTCATCACGGTGAACGCCGGTTCACGAAACGAGCACCGAATCAGGGTTCGTAGCGCGTTCTAGTGAAGTTAGGGCATTTTAGAGCGGACAACGTGACATCCAACACAATGTCGACCTATGCCATGCTCAAGCACTCACTTTGATGCAATCAACAATACCAAAACGTGCAACTAGTGTTTAAACATTTTTGTTAGAAATTAAATGTCAAAATAGCATTGTCTTACTACTTTTCCATACTTAGGAAGTTAAGGATTTCAATTGAGGCTAAGTAACCATTAACTCTTTTGTCGCAATTTTTAATAGATCTAAACCTTGTTAACTTCAACCAATAAATATTTCATACAATAGTCCATACTTTATACTAACCCGTAGGAGCAAAATATTTAAGCGCCATTTAACTATTTCGCTCAATATAATTCACCAAAAATGGTATTTTAACAATCGTTCAAGTGCTTGCCGACTTAACGAAAAGAGCTTATCTTAACGTCAAGTTTGATTTTAGAGCTCCCAAAACACTAGTTAGCAACATCTATTTTCCAAAAGTTAAAGTTGCATTGTCATCTACCAAGTTTGTACTTCCAACTTTATTTAAGTGTCACATACATGTTCTATAGTATTTTTGCTTATTAAAAATTGGTTTTAAACCCTAAGTGATATAACATGACTATTGAATCAACTTTCGTTTAGCATTTTTGTTGATCGTTTTGAGTTACATAAATTGATCTACACACTTTATCACATGCATTGACACATAAATATGATGCTCATGATATAGTTTAGCAAATTGTTTAAGCGGTAACACCGAGGGTGTTACAATATGCAACCTTCAGATACGATCATTGATTATAAGGTGAGCTCGTCTTATGTTTGCATAACAATAAAACTAAGAATTGGTTGCTATCAATTTTTTTTAATTTTAACCTTTTTTGAATATAATTTTAAATCTAACACTGTCGGTTTTTTAAACTAACACTTTTGGCCGTGCCTATTGCCCTAGCACGGCCAAATGCCTGTGCCGCGCCATGCATGGCGGCATGGCAGAGGCCTTACGTGGCGGCGACCATCACCGCTGACCACTGACGTGGCAAGGCTCTATCGCGCCACAGATCTTGGCGCGGTAGTGCCGTGCCCTGATCCGTGGCGCGGTAGAGCCGGGTATAACCACGCGGCCAGTCCTGTTGCCCGAGCAAGGCCACATAGGCATCGCTCCCGCGCCCATCCGTCGCCACCGTGGCCGCCCGTCGCCAACCACGCCGGCCATCGCGCCACGAACGGCGGCAGCCCCAACCCCCAGCCCTCCATTGCTGCCTCCCTCCCTTCCCTTCCATTCTCCGGCCGCCTCCATCCCTCCTCGTCCTCGTTTAAGGTTCTGACGCACATTTTATTTTCGTTTGAATGCTAGATATGATATTATGAATGGAGTTAAGGTTAGCAGAAAAATTATGTTTGGGAACTATGGTGAAGATATAAGTTTGAGTTTGTCAATGTTAAGGTTAATTATTTAGTTAGAAGTATGTTTGCCATGTATTTTTTTTGTTGCTAGAATTGTTGTTTATAATATTTTAGTTCCATTGCAAATGATTACATTTTTCATTAATTTGCGTTGGTTTGATTGATGTTTAATTTGAACCGTTTTATTAGATGGAAGACATGTTTCGGGAGCAGTTATGGCAAAAATAGGGTCGTCCTAGAGAAATGTACCCCGATGAGTCTAGCAAAGATGCCCCCATCCCTCCTGAACTCCCTGTCCCTAATTGTGACTGTGGTCATCCGGCCGACGTATTTCAATCGAGACATCCAGACACAACGGCTCGTTGCTTCTACACGTGCAGTCGTTTTAATGTAAGTAATTATTTCCATATATTTTTCTTTTCACTTGTATTACTAGGTTACTAATATTTTGTTGAATTTTTGTTGTGTAGGACCATGAGAGGTGCTTTTTCTTTCAGTGGATCGACGGTGCAGACAAGTTTGACCCCAGGTACCTATTTTTCGACGATTGGTGGAGAGGGCGACATCCATGAGAGCACTTCGAGCGGTGGGTTCCACCTCCCCCTAACCCCCCTCCAATGATGGCTAAGGAGAAGCACTTAGCTGCAGTTAGACGACTCAAGGAACCTCCTCTATGCCATTGCGGAGACCGAGCCATGATAAACCCTGACAATACGTTGGAGTTTGTGTGTCGAAACAAGCATGAAGTAAGTGCAAAGTGTATTTGTTCAAAAGTTGAGCTATATGTGTCATGTACTAATGTCACGTTATTTAGGTGTATTCAATGGCGAAGTATCATTTCAAGGAGTGGTTGTATGGTCCTAAGAACAAATGGCCCGAAGAACCTCCAAAAGCAAAACAAAAGAAGAAAGAAAGGTTAATTTACAAAGCACCACCAGTTAAGTGCGAATGTGGTGTTAAATCTAACTATGGTCTAGCCCCTTCGGAGCTTGGAATAGGCCATTATTGCGGTCATATGATTGACTATGATGAGGTTGGTTATTTTTGTGGTAACCATGAAATCGTATTTTGTTTCTTTTGCAAAGGCATATATGATATAATATATCTTTTGAACATGGCACAAGGAAATGCAGGTGGGAATGTTATGATGGTCAAGCTAAGTTCCTGGATGAACTAAAGGGGAAGCAAGTAATTGCACGAAAGAGGGGATATGGACCTGACTACGTCAACCTTTTCGTTAAACATAAAAAAGACAAGATGCATGAGTTTGCTAGACAGCGCGGTATTTGTAACCCGATCGACATTGGCCTTGTCAAATGGGGATTGGAGAGACGGATGACATTAGAGGAGGAGAGGGCAAGGAAGGAGGCAAGTGAGGAGACAAGAGTACAGATGCAGTTCCTGAACGAGCATGTTGTTTCATTATGTGCCAGTAAGTGCTTGAAAGCCTTTTTTCGTTGCCTGATTTTAAATGTAATATAATCCCATTGCTAACTGATTGTATTTTATACATGAAGGGATTGGATGTAGCGAGGACCATGCCGTAGAGTTGGCTCATGCAAGGTATGAGGAAAAGAAGCTAGATGAGCACAGAAAGCGAGCTGGTCGCATCGTTGAATGATCGATTGTGGTGTCTGATGAGGGGGACGAGGAGGAGGACGACAGTGCAAGACTGAGCGAGCTCATCGCTCTAGCAGAGGCAGGCTTGCCGACGGAGGAGGCTGAGGATGACACTGCCAGACTAAGCAAGCTCATCGCTCTAGCAGAGGCGGGCTTGCCGGCGGAGGAGGCTAAGGACGACACTGCCAGACTGAGCGAGCTCATCGCTCTAGCAGAGGCGGGCTTGCAGGCGGAGGAGGATGACGACGCGTTCTTCACTCAGGCCGTAGAGGCCGCAGATGAAGCGGAGGCCGCTTACTATAGGCGAAAGGCAGATCAGCGCAATGCAAGTGACCCTAGCCACAGCAATAGGGTTGTGGTTGAGGATTGGTACTCGAACGATGAGTTGCTGACTCAATATGTTTCTGACTGAGAGTTTTTGATTGCGACATCTATTAGTTCCATGCATTATTAATGATCAATGTAGTAGTGTAGTAGAAATTCTATTGTGTTGTCTTATATTCGATTTGAACTACTGATGTATTGTACCCATGTATCATGTACTCGAATTACCCATGATCGATCTTAAGTGATCACAACTGTTTGTATCATGCGTTTAAAATTTATAAAACGAACATAATCATTTGTCGCGCCATAGCCCGGGTTTAGTTGCCACATAGGATGGTTCTACCACGCCATAGGCCACGGCGGTTAGTGCCGCGCCATAGTACATGGCGCGTCAGTGACATAGTCAGCCAACGGCCAGCCAGCAACAATTGAGTTGTTGTCGGTGTTGTGCTAAACTACAAGTGCTGTACAAAATGAACATGAAGCTAATAAATGGACGACGAGTTGGCACATAATATTTTCATTTGTTTATGAGTATAAGTTTTCAATGATAATATTCTTTCGACATAAGTTCGATGTAATGAACTAAGTCCCACGAATGTAAGGATCCCTTAAACGCCTCTTGGAAACCTCGTCATTCAGTAGAAGAAGGGGGTCGTCGTACTCCACATCAAGAAGGGGGTACAACTGGTGTGGCGTGGGAGAGGTCATCCTGTTACAAAATAATAAACAAAGGGTTAGAGTATTCAAATTAATATTTTTCAGATAAACATTATGTACCATAGCACAATTTGAACTACTTGTTATGCAATACGAACACAATATAAAATCACCTGTTGTCTTCTATGCCGGCTAGCCTTGTGGCCAGATTGCTTACAAACGAAGCAAAGATTCCTGCCACGGGTCTCATTGAAGTCTCCCCCGCCATACATGTCTTCGTCGTACCCTCTCATAGTGTCCATGTCCCCCTTCAGTCGCTTCTTCTTCCTTCTACCCTTCCCTACCTTCATTAGATCTAGATGCGGCATGTAGTCATAACCATTATAAGGTGGCCACTGTGTTGGGTCTAGGTATGGCTCAAAGCTCATCTCCCAAATACTAACGGTGTTCGAACAAAGATACAAGGTTGACATATATGGTAGATCCTCATAGTTGTACCCGCGAACCCTGTAGGCCATGATCATATGAGAGCAAGGGGCATGCATGATCTGAGGGACGTTGCAACTGCACTCTACCTTTTCAAGATCAACTCGGTAGTTTCATCCACCATAACGTTCGCCGCCCAAGCTTGTGCCACCCTTGCCCCATACACTAAAGATATGGCGGCGGAGTCCATATGGCTCGGCGGTGTGCTGCTTGGCCAATTCCTCGGCCTCCTTCAAATGTTCAGCTCCGGCCTTTCCAAAACGCCCCTGCTCAACTATATTCCTCTGTGCAAGTTCCCACCTCTTCACAAAATATTCGTTGCACTTATGAAAGGAGAACTCAACAATTCCAGACACAGGCAACAATCGAACTCCGCTGAATACACGGTTGAAGGACTCTGAGGAGTTTGTAGTCATGATGCCATACCTGAAACCCCCCTCGTCATATGCTAACGCCCACTGAGCCTTCTGTTCCATCTACCCTCTAACTAGGCCTTTCCCGCTACATTTACCATCTTGTCTAGTTCTCTCTTTGTCTCCTTGAACTCGTGCTCTGTACGTACACAACATAGAGCCTTTACTTTGTCATATACCTCCTTCTTCCACTGATGCCGCCAGAAATTTGCGGCAAAGTGTCTCATGCACCATCTATGTACTAGAGGCGGGAACCCATCTATATGCTCACCTGCAGCATTAAGAAGCCCTGTGTGATGGTCGGAGATCAAACATATAGTGCGAGTTGGGCCAAGCACTTGCACACGTAGAAGCTACATGAACCAAGACCACGATTCATTGTTCTCTCCCTCTGCCAAAGCAAAAGCCATGGGTACTATCTAGTCCTCGGGATCAACAGCAGCAGCCATCATCAAGGTGCCCATGTACTTTCCTATCAGGAAAGTGCCATCAACAAGTATGACTAGCCGACAAAACTGGAATGCATGTTCTATTTGCGCGAACAACCAGAACACACGATAGAGGACATGCCTCAATGGGTCCTGAAAAAACACCCCTCTGGTGTCCACAAACCATTTCAAGTCAGGGTTGTAATAATGCATTGCACATAAGATGCGGGGCACCCTGTTGTATGCTTCCTCCCAAGTACCCCATCGAATCGCGAGACCGATTTGCTTAGCACGCCAAGCCTTTCTGTATGACACACCGTACCTAACGAATCTAGATATGGACTGTTGTAAAGAAGACATCGAGATGTCATTATTGTCATCAATGAGCCCCAATATATGACGGGCAAGGTAACGTACAGTGAGTTGCTGATGATTTTCCTTCCCCCTATTGTCTAGGCAAGTGTGGGGTTCAACAACTTTAGTTATCCTCCACTTGCCATCACTCTGTCTCCGTGCATTTAACCTCCACAGACAACTGTTTTTGCATATCAAGTGGTACCTCAACTCCTGGTTCGAATGAGTGACGGTGTACGGTCTATGGTGGTACACAGCATAGTCCTGAACGAAGAGTTTCATCTCTAACATTGTGTTGAATATCATCCCCTTCCTAAGGGGTTCTTTCTCATGGTTATACAATGAATTCCTACACAACTGGAGACTGGTATCACAAACTGTCATATCCGTCATGCTGACATCCCTATAGTTTGGAACGCCCCTGAAAGGTACATTCTTGGACCTTAGTTGCTCAAGCTCAGTCACTGTGTAAGGTGGTGGTGGAACATACTGCTGCGCTTCGCTAATTCTGGCCCATGAATCATAGAGGTTATCATCTGCAGCCAAATATGTGACTAGTCTACCCTAAACATGGACACCATGCAAAACCTCGGTTGGTACTGGTAGTGGCATAGTATGAACCGGTACTAACATGGCATCAGCCAGTGTTGCCACAGCATCTGTACCTCCTTGGTCATCATCAAAATCGTCTGAATCACTGCTAACTACATCACCGATCCTGTCCTCCTCCTGCTCCTCCTCTTCCCGTTCGAACTCATTCACATCGAAGTCATTGCTTATACAGCCTACTATAGTTGAATGAAACTGCTCCTGTGTCAACTGACCGTCCAAATCCATATTATCCTGAGTTGTTTCCCTTCGACACCTAATTCTTATTCATTGCCTCCAAAACCATCAATGGATGGGCCGTCCTGCACACCATGCATCATGTACCCATTTGTTGGTGTTTTGGACCGGCGAGCCCTCAACCAACTAGTAAATTTGTACTACGTCTTCCCAATCCCGAATGGTGATGCAAAGAGACACAAGGTTTATACTGGTTCAGGCAATAGGTGCCCTACGTCCAGTCTGAGAGATCGATCTTGTATTCCTTGCACTAAAATGCTCGTAGTAGGGGGTTACAAGCAGGGCGAGAGAGGGAGCTAGTCCCAGGTCTCTACGTGGAACGGCGTGGGTTGCTTGAGATGTTGATCTCAAGCTGTGGAGAAGCTTGTGTGTTCGTCCGTGCGTTTATGCGTGAGTTCATCGCGTGGGCATAGGCCTAATCGTAAGCGTCCAATTCTATTCGTCCCCTTAGAAACGGTCCCGGTCTCTCCCTTTTATAGTTGAAGGGGGGGGACAGGGGTGATACATGGGGTTGCTACATAGCGTCGTGCGAACAGAGGCAGCATGCCCGAGACCTGTAGCTTGTTGCTGTAGTGGCATGGCTGATGGAGTGGTTCTGTCCTTGATGCACTGGGGTGACGCGCTGGTCACATCCGATCCTGTGCGACATGGGAGCTCCAATGATAGCTTGAAGCAGGGCATGGCGGTCGACGTGCCGGTCACTATGTGTTGACCGCGTGAAGAGCCAAGGCTCAGTTGGTGCCGAGGTCGAGCCATCATGGGGGCTCGACGGGCGCGAATCCTGAGGTTGCCGAGACCCTAAAGTGGATTGCTGAGGCTTGGAGGGAGCAGTTGGCTCCGTACACTGATTCCGAGGCTATTGTGACCCGGACTTGACTCCCCACGCCGCGTTGTTCCTGGAGCAGGGGTTAGGTAGCATAGTGTAGTGCGGGCGCCAGTCATGGGTACAGTACCAGAGCATAGTGCCCGGTAACCCCCGCCCCGTCCTGTCCTAGACGGTATGGCGTTGACGCGACTTCCCGTCTCGTCGACCGCTCCGCTGTGTCAAGCCGTCGTTCGGCTGATATCGCGAGAGTGGTTGGCGCATTAATTGGACGCGATGCTCTGTCGGGGATATCAGTCGAGGCAGAGGTGACGGGTTATTGCCGAGCCGGCCTCGAGCGAGACAGAGAATCAACATCTTGCCCGAGGCTTTACGCACGGGGCCTCGGGCGAGACGGAGAATCGATAGGCCTTCCGTGGCCTTTTGTGTGAGGCCTCGGGCGAGGCAGAGATTCGATGGCCTCAGACAAGGCTGGGGTTTAGCCAATGGTTCATCTTTTGGCTTTGATTTTGATGGGGTCTAAGCGATTTTTTCGGTATACGCTTAGGGGACCCCATTTTATGGTACCCGATAGTAGCCCTCGAGCCTCAGGGAGAGCGTGAGCGCTCTCCTTGAGGTTTTGACGAGACTTGGCTCGCGACAGCTCCTGGCGGGATGGTGTTTCGTACTTGGTGGGTGCGCGTGAGCGCACCCGCCGGGTGTAGCCCCCGAGGCCCTGGGGGAGTGGATTTATTCCTCCAGAGGCTTTTTCTCACGTTGAGCGAGGGGTTTTGTCGTATTTGCCGAGCCCACGAGTGCGAGTTTGGGTCGCTGGGTCTTGGCGCGGTTGCAGGAAGAGCCCCCTAGCCTCTGCATAGAGCGAGAGGGCAGTTAGGAGTTCCCCTGGCTTTTTGTGTGACCCTCGCGCTTCCTTTTCGCTCGAAAGGAGGGGTTGTTTGCCGAGCCCCCTCGAGTGCGAGCCTGGGTCGCTGGGTCTCGGCAAGATTGCAGGAAGAGCCCCCGAGCCTCTGCATGGAGCGAGTGGGCGATCAAGAGTTCCCTTGGCTTTTTGTGCGACCCTCGTGCTTCCTTTTCGCTCGGAAGGAGGGGTGGAATATGCTAGGCTACCCTCGGTGGGCACGAGCGGTGACACTTCCAATGAGCTATTATCGGGTAAGTCCGAGTGGAGGCCCATGCCCCATTCAATAGGGGTCAGCTAGCGGTCCAGAGACGCACTCCAAAAGTACCAGAGGGCTTCTCTAGTGGGTGCCGGGGCCGTTCGATGGGCCCCGGTGGCTCGATGCCTCCCTACGGTGGGATCCCATTCGGAGACCTCTCTGTCGATCTCAGACACAACTTAGGGCATCCCGAGCGATCGTTTGCTCGGGCCTTGGCCATGCACGGGCTCGCCCATAGTTGTCCCTGACTCTGTTGCCCTGGGACGGCTGTCGAAACCCTCGGGGGCCCAGCCTTCGAACCCCTGGACTGTAACGGGCTCGATGCCCTTTATCGCGTTTTTTCGAGTCTTCAAGTGAGGGCTTGGGTCGCTTGTCTTCGTCCTGGGTGCAGGAAGAGCCCCCGAGCCTCCGCATAGAGTGAGAGGGCAGTCAGGGGTTCCCCTGGTTTTTTGTGCGACCCTCGCGCATCCTTTTCGTTCGGACAGAGGGGTTGTTTGCCGAGCCCCCTCGAGTGCGAGCCTGGGTCGCTGGGTCTCGGCAAGGTTGCAGGAAGAGCCCTCGAGCCTCTACACGGAGCGAGAGGGCGATCAGGAGTTCCCCTGGCTTTTTGGGCACCCCTCGCGCATGAGGGTTTGTTTGCCGAGCCCCCCTTGGGTGCGAGCCTAGGTCGTGGGGTCTCAGCATATTTGTAGGAAGAGCCCCCTAGCCTCTGCACGAAGCGAGAGGGCAGTCAGGAGTTCCCCTGGCTTTTTGTATGACCCTCGCGCATCCTTTTTGCTTGGAAGAAGGGGTTGTTTGCCGAGCCCCCTCGAGTGCGAGCCTAGGTCGCTGGGTCTCGGCAAGTTTGTAGGAAGAGCCCCCGAGCCTCTGCATGGAGCAAGAGGGCGATCAGGAGTTCTCCTGGCTTTTTGTGCGACCCTCGCGCTTCCTTTTCACTCGGAAGGAGGGGTGGAATATGCCAGGCTACCCTCGGTGGGCGCGAGCGGTGACACTTCCAGTGAGCTGTTATCGGTTAAGTCCGAGTGGAGGCCCGTGCCCCATTCGATAGGGGTCGGCTAGCGGTCTAGAGACACGCTCCAAAAGTACCAGAGGGCTTCTCTAGTGGGTGCTAGGGCCGTTTGATGGCCCCCAGTGGCTCGATGCCTCCCTACGGTGGGATCCCATTCGGAGACCTCCCTGCCGATCTCGGACACGACTTAGGGCGTCCCAAGCATTTCGCTTGCTTGGGCCTTGGCCCCGTACGGGCTCGCTCGTAGTCGTCCCTGACTCTGTTGCCCTGGGGCGGTTGTCGAAATCCTCAGGGGCCCAGCCTTCGAACCCCTAGACCATAATGGGCTCGGCGCCTAGTTCCTTCGTCTGAAAGGAATCGGGTGGGGGATATCCCCCCCCATCGGCTTAACAACGGTAGGCGCGCCTTTTGAGGCAATTTTCTCAAGGAGGCAGAACAGTGCCTGCCGCTGCAGTGGTCGGACGCAACGCTGCATCAGCGGATGGAACATAACTGTTCACGCGATTAATGAGGAAAAGGTGGGTATATGGGCGGTAAAATCGGATCTGGATTAACTATGCCGGATCTGAGGAAAACTTTCCTGATGTCGTCGCCCGCCCATTTCGCCTCCTTCCTGCATAAATACGCAACGAGCCTCACCCCTCCCCACCTTACCTTGCCTGCATTCGCCTTTGCCACCCTTGAGCCGTCGCTAGAACAGAGAGCACTAAGGAGAAGAAGGGAGAAGGGCGAGGCAGAGAGAGAGCGCGAGAGAGGCTTACCGTCGTAGTCGTATTCTCCATCGCACTCATGGTCGGTGCTGTTGTCATTGAGGTGGACCCTTGGGGTCAGTCCGACATATCCGTGGAGATGCTCTAGTCGTTCATTGATGATGGCCTTCTCCATTCGGTTACTGACCCCAACAGGCCGGAGTGGATTGCTCCACCGGGCGAGCCAAAGCCGAGGCCACGCGACGGCTACGTTGTGAGCTTCGTATCCTTTCATGAGCGTGGCCTTGGCCTGCGGTGGACTGGTTCATGCGGGCGCTCCCACCCTACTACGGCGTGGAGCTCCACAACTTCAACCCCAACTCCATCACGCAAGTGGCCATCTTCGTTGCTGTCTATGAGGGGTATCTGGGGATTGCTACCCATTGGGAGCTGTGGCTCCACCTTTTCTGGATGGGGCATACCACCAACCGACGGGCACGTCAGGCACAAGGAAGGTGGTGAGGGCCGGTGGCTGCACTCTCTAAGTGCGCTAGGACTGTCAGCACCTTTACATCCCAGCCTAGCTCGCGTCAACCAATCGCCGCTGGTACACCAGCTGGTTCTATCTCCGCAACAATGACGGCGGACTTCCCCCCTACACCGGGCGGATCATGGAGAGCTGTCTAGAGAAGTGGAAGTATGGCGTCCTGAAGGAGGATCAGCCCAAGCTGTAGCCGCTCTTGGAGGGACTAGAGAGGCTGTAGAGCCACTGCCTTACGGCGGCCGTGGTCGTGGCTGCCTTCCATCACCGGAGGGTGCTGCCGCTGATGGCTCGGTGGCGGCGCCTGTTCGAGATGAGACCGGATGAGCCAATCGAGGGCATCCGGATGTCCGCCTCCGTCCTCTCCGACGAGGAGATTCTTCGTTGGGTGAGGGAGATGGTGGAGGCGAAGCTGAGGAGCGGTGGCCTGACCCCCATCGCGATGCGCCCATCGCAGGGGTTCCTTTGCCTAGTAAGTCATGCGCCGCTGCAGCCCCCAAGGCCTCCCCGTTCCTCACCGTTTTCTGTTCCCTTACCCGTGTTCGCCGTTCCTACAAGGGATGAGGGATGTGCGAGACTCCCCGCCGCCTGTCCCTAAGGACGCAAGGCGGCGGGCGGTCAACCGGGCGCACATCGAGGCGCAGAAGAAGAAGAAGGATGCCGAGGAGGTAAAGCGCACAAGGAAGATCCTTGAGCACGAGAGGCTAAAGAAGCGCCACCGACAGCCAGTGTTTTCCTAAACGCTAAACAGTAAACAGTCGGTCACCTACCGTTTAACCATTATTCGGGCAAAACGTCCCACTAAACGGGGTAAACGGCCAATTAAACGGGGTAAACGGGTGATTAAACGGAAACGGCGCACCACCATGTAGCGTTTACACGGTGTTTAAACGGGCTAAACGACCGTTTAGGCGAACAGTGCCGACAGCAGAGGCAGGACGACCTCCTAGTGGAGGCGTCCCTATCGCCTTCATTGTCGGAGGATTCTTCGGACGGAGATGATGAGAGCAAGATGGGGCGGGGTCCCCTGGACCATCTCCCTGACGTCGGGGAGACGGCGCCTGGAGCGTTGGCGAGTAGCCCAGCACTTCTAGGAGGAGGAGAGGACGCCTTGGGGTCGGCAATCGCCCACCCTGGGACCGAGGCTGACACGCCCGAGGCGTGGGCGTTAGTTAAGCGAGCCATCAGCCCGGTGGGCTCGATGGCTGAGGTAGAGCAGGCGGCGGTGGGGGCGACACAACTGCCCCCGCAGAGGGTCGAGGGGGCACCGGGGTCTGGCGAGGACCGACCGGCATCGGCGGATACAGAGGCCATGCCACCGCCGTTGCAGAGGAGGGTCGCCGTGCCGAAGCAGTTGCAGCCCCGCTCGAGGTAAGCGTTTTTTCAGCAGAGTTGCAACATTTCCCGTTCGTTCTTCGGTCGTATGCTGACCCCATAAGTATTTTGTCTTCAGCCGGAAGCGACCTACGGAGGTGCCCACCTTGGTGCCCCTTAAGGCGCTCAAGGTGAGCCCCAGCTCCACCGCCCACTAGGTGGCGGAGGTGCAAGCCGCCATACAACATGGCGCGGCGTCGGCGAGGGCTGACCCGAAGGAGCCAGTCGCCCAAGGAGAGGCTGCCGAGGTGGCCCCAACATAGGTGGGGGAGGGAGCGCCTACGCCCCGTGAGGCTGAGGCCTGTGGGTCAGATGGGGCCGAGGCGCCCTTGGTCGCTGAGGCCACCAAGGCCGAGGCCCTCGGACCTCTGAGGCCAAGGCGACGGAGGTCGAGGTGCCCAGGACCACCGAGGCCGCGGTGGCGGAGGCCAAAGCCCCCGAGACCACCGAGGCCGGGGTGGCGGAGGCCAGCGTGAGCACAACGAAGCCGGCGGCCCAGGAAGTGGAGATGAAGGCGGCGGAAGCCCCAGGAAGTGGAGATGAAGGCCAGCGTCCACATAGGCCTCGACGGTTCGCCCGATGTGCTCACCAAAGACCTGGGTCATGCACCGCTGGTATGTGGCCCCTGCGTTTCTGAGGCCGAAAGGCATAGTCACATAGCAGTACATGCTGAATGGTGTGATAAAAGAAGTCACGAGCTGGTCAGACTCTTTCATCTTGATTTGATGGTAACCGGAATATGCATCAAGGAAAGACAGGGTCTCGCATCCCGCAGTGGACTCAACAATTTGGTCGATTCGAGGCAATGGGAAAGGGACTTTTGGACAGGCTTTATTCAAACCGGTGTAGTCTATACACATCCTCCACGATGCTTGGGCTCGGGCACCTCGCTGCCGAGTCGGATGAGGTTGGCGATGAGGGTCTCGGCCTCCACGAGAGCCTCGGCGTACTCGATGCATTCGACGTCGCAGTCGTATGCATGCTCGTACATGGACTCAATCGTGATGACGCCACTGGGACCCGACATTTTGAGCTTGAGGTAGGTGTAGTTGGGGACCGCCATGAACCTGGCATAGCATGGCCGCCCCAGGATGGCATGGTAGGTTCCCTTGAATCCAACCACCTCAAAGGTGAGGACCTCTTTGTGGTAGTTGGAGGGAGTGTCGAAGCAAACGGGCAAGTCGATGCGCCCGAGGGGTCGCGTGCGTTTCCCTAGCACGATGCCGTGGAATGGTGCGGCACCACCCCAGAGCTACAAGCGATCGAGCTCCAGGAGCTCTAGGGTGTTGGCATAGAGGATGTTGAGGCCGCTGCCTCCGTCCATCAACACCTTGGTGAGTCGGGTGTTGCCGATGATCGGGTCGAAAACGAGTGGGTACTGCCCTGGATTCGGGACATGGTCGGGGTGGTCATCCCGATTGAAAGCATCTAGGCCCCTAGTTGGATTTTGGTGATTAATGTCAATACAAGATTACTATGACTAACGTGTGTTTTGTAGAGGCAAATTAAGTTAGGTCATGGTAATGGAGATCGATTGGGCAATCAAGATGGTCATGCCCTATGATGGAAATCGTTTCGGTTTTCAAAGGATTGACGACAAGGTTAAGGATGACTAGTTCTAAGTGTCGATTGGAGTTGGAGTGACACTTAGAGTAGTTCAGGACTTTGTTTTTCCTTTGGCCATACTATTAAGAGGGGTATGGATAGGTAGCTATAGGCGAACATGGTCTGCTGCATCAGGGCATTAAGGAGCCAGAGCTATAGGCGAGTTAGACCCTCTCTGTATCCCAACCTAGGAAGTAGTGTCCTCCTGATAATGGCCTCTAGCACATGAGTTGTAGGTGTCAGGTCATTGGAGTTCCTGCTCGACCCCTCACCAAAGGGCTCCTTGAAGCAGTGTCGCACCAGATCTGTAGGAGGCACCAACCCTCCATGAGGACGCCTGGGAGGCTCCTGCTGTCCATAGCATACCTCATGCAGCTTGACAGGCTGATCCTGTAACCTCAGTATCTCCCGAGCCCTGAAACTCATCACGCTGTAATCTCTGCCGTTGAATGCAAAGTGAATGAAGTTGTGATGCGGATCAACGTAGAGTGAAGCATAAAACTGCCGGACCCAAGATGGTACATATACTCCTGTCCGGCCAATCAGATCTGCGAGCCCCGGCAAATATGACAAGTAGGGGCGGATGTGCTCTCCGGCTGCTGCCATAATAGACTCTAAACTGCAGACTCTCTAAGATCTGAACATTGCCTCACTATTCAGATATGCGTTGTAGAAGTCCTCTTGGAGCGGTGTATAGAACCCCTCTGCCGCTCTCTCATGCCTCCTCGGAGGGAACCACGCATCGAACTCAACAAACCTCAGCTGGCGAACCTATCTGGCTGTGGCGGCCCTCAAGTCAAGGTGTACCACTGGAGGCGGACCCTGTGGTCTGGGCGGGGGACGTGAACCCCTGTGCTGTGTAGCTAGCCTCGCTGGAACTATAGCACTGGTATGACCAGAGCAGTGAAGCTGGGGTGCCGGCTCAGTCTCCTCGGCCTGCTGGCCCTCTAGAGTGTCCTAAGCTGGCTAAGGCTCTGCTGGTGGGGGCTGCTGCTGTGCCTCCTGCTAGGACTCCCCCTGACGCTGAGGCTCCTCAATAGCTAGACGACGACCTGCCATTATGACAGTCCCAGGTGGACTACCATGAAGTTGCTCAATCTCCCTCAGTCTGCCCTACGCATCTGGTGCCAGCTGATCTGCTATGACGACTCCACTGTGGGCACTGCCTCTCTCGGCACGCTCTGCGACCTCAACTACTGCAGCTGCTCTCGCTGTCTCTACGTCGGGGTACTTGCGCTTCTTGGATGTCACCTGCTTCATTGCCTTTCCCTTTGGTCCTGTAGGCTGGCGAGGCAGGGGCCTCCGATCGTCATCTCCTAGACCATCACCAACGTTCTTTGTGCGAGCCATCTGATCTGACAAGAGGATGAACTACCGCTGATGAAGATCAACTGTCAAACTGACACTCTTGAGGCTTGGCCTTGATCCATACTTGCGAGCTTGGCTCCGAGTTGACTGCCAACTACCATAAGAACCTCAACGGCCCCGACTCGCTGCACGATAGAATAGATGGATATACGAATAAATACAATATATCCAATAGATGCGAAAGACCTAGGAAGCAAGCAATGTAGGTGCGAAATTGAGACGATGGGCAAGCTACCTGACAATCAGCGATCCAGAGAAGGAAAAGACGTCACGCGGGGGAAAACACTGAACCAGGGTTAGGGTTCGCGAGGCTCTACGAAAAATCCGCCGTGGATCAGCGACAAAGGCGAAGTTAGGGTTGCTGCGCAAACGCTGGGTAATCTGATGAATCGGTAGAATAAGGGCCTTACCGAGCAATCGAGGAGAAGGGCTAGGGCTTGAATCAATGGCCTTGAAAGACCCTCGGTGCCTAGGAAGCCGATGGCTTGGATGCGCGGAGAGGCTCGGCAGCGGGCTCCTCTGCGGCGGCGTGGTGGCGTGAGGCTAGCGGATGCGGTGGCGCGAGGGGCTCGGCACGGGGCTGCGGCGGCACGGCGAGCTGTGGTGGCTCAGGCTAGGGCAAGGCGGGATGTGCTGCGGCGGCGATGACGGCTCAAGTAGGGGGGCTAGGTCACGGTGGAATAGATTAGTACGGTATGGTCGATTGAAATAAATAGGTCCCCTAAACGCGACATAAAAGGAAACAGAGAAGGAGTCCTGAAGCCACGCGAAATCCACTGACCGGACGCTCCAGTGGTAGCGACCGGATGCTACCACCCAGATGATGATGGCGCTCAGTTCCATCTTGTTCCACGTACTTCAGCGCCCGGCTCGTCCGCTGCAGCCTCGCCAACTGACCCTTAGGTTTTGGTGTTTGACGCCAAAGGGGGAGAGGGTTTGAGTATGTAGACTCAGGGGGAGCGATATTTAGGGGGAGCTAGTTATATAGTATTAGCTTATTATATACATTTGGAGTTTTATTTGTGTGATACACTATTACTTATGCATTCGTGTGGTTACTTTCATGCATTCTATTATATATATGTGATAGTGCTATCTATGTGATTGTGATATATGACATGTATGCTCTCTACTTTGCATTATTTATATGTCATATCACTTGTGTAATGCTCATTTGCTTTTGCTTCCGCGTTTATACTCCGATGCAAATGAGCTTTGTTATTTGTACTCATGCTTAATTCATATCCTTTGAGTACATTATGTTGGCTTGGGTCATATAAGCTTGTCTAACTCTTTTGTTCTTATTGACAAAAGCCTATATGAACCAAGCCCGTCAAAAACCACACTCTTTTACATACTCGAGGCAGTATTGTCATCAATCACCAAAAAGGGGGAGATTGAAAGCATCTAGGCCCCTAGTTGGATTTCGGTGATTAATGTCAATACAAGATTACTATGACTAACGTGTGTTTTGCAGAGGCAAATTAAGTTAGGTCATGGTAATGGAGATCGATTGGGCAATCAAGATGGTCATGCCCCTACGATGGAAATCGTTTCGGTTTTCAAAGGATTGACGACAAGGTTAAGGATGACTAGTTCTAAGTGTCGATTGGAGTTGGAGTGACACTTAGAGTAGTTCAAGACTTTGTTTTTCCTTTGGTCGTACTATTAAGAGGGGTATGAACGGGTAGCTTGACCTAGTTGAGTCTAGTGAGTTAGGTGTGGTGCACACTTGTTAAAACTAGCTCTAGGTAGCTCCTATGAATGCCTGAGATCCTTTGGAGCAAACTTCATTCTCATATGATCGAGAGTTTGAAGTGAATGGAGGGTCAAATGCTGACCGGATGCTGGCTCTGGTGCGACCAGACACTGGCCGCAGGGTTCGGTCAGTTCATTTGATCAACAGACTGTGTTCGGTGCGACCGGATGCTGGAGGGGTCAAGTGACCGAACACTGAAAGGCAGCGTCCGGTCGACTCCAGTAAGGTTCCAGAGAAGGGAATCTGTGACCGGACGCGTCCGGTCAGTACTAACCGGACCCTGAGGGTTCAGCATCCGGTCAAGTCCAGTAAGCATCCAGTGAGGGTTTCATGCGACCAGACACGTCTGGTCAGTGTTGACCGGACCCTGCCAGCGTCCGGTCAACTCATTTTCACTGGTTCGCGGGTTGAACTGACCGGAGCATCCGGTCATCATGACCGGAGCGTCCGGTCACCCCGCAGAAGCTCATAACGGTTCGTTTTTCTGGCTGCCTTATAAATAGAAGCTCCACTCGTGTGTGGAGTTACTTTTGCTCATTCCAATAGCTGAGAAACACGTTTGTGAGTGCTAAGAAGAGCAAGGTCCTAGTGAGGTGATTGAGATTTGAGAATCCAAGAGAGTAGCCTCATTAGTGAATCAAGAGTAGTCAAGTGTGCATCCATCTTCTCATTAGGCTTCGCGTGGTCAAGTGAGAGTTTGTGCTTGTTACTCTTGGTGATCGCCATCACCTAGACGGCTTGGTGGTGATTGGGAGCTTGGTGATCACCCGACGGAGCTTGTGGGTGACCCAACTCAAGTTGTGAGCGGCTTTGGGTGATTCACCATGACGGAGTGTCGAAGAATCAACCCATAGAGAGCACTTGATCCTTGCATAGATCAAGGGGGAGCTACACCCTTGCACGGGTGCTCCAATGAGGACTAGTGGGGAGTGGCGACTCTCTGATACCTCGGCAAAACATCGCTGCGTTCCTCTCTCTCTTTACTTTGAGTATTTACCTTGAGCAATTCAATACTTATCTTTACATTCATAGAATTGCCATGCTAGAGTAAGTTTGGAACATAGGTTGCAAGTCCTTTGTGCGTTAGTTTGACAGAAACACTTTTTTAGCCACAAGGGGTTAATTGGGCTATCCGTAGGATTTGATTATTGCAAGTAAATTTAGAATTAGCCCAATTCACCCCCCTCTTGGGCATCTTGATCCTTTCAATTGGTATTAGAGCCTCGTGCTCATGTTTTTAAGCTTAACCGCTTAGAGCAAGATGTCTCACAGGGATGGACCTCCTCCTATCTTTGAGGGAGATGACTTTCCATATTGGAAAATCCGCATGGAGGCGTACTTAGAAGCTCTAGATGTTGGTATTCTTAGAGCCGCCTCTCAAGGCTTCCCAAAACCTCAGGATGCTACTAACCTACAAGGCGATGAGGTTAACTATGAAAAATGGAATGCAAAGGCTCGAAACACCATCTTTAGAGGCCTTTGCAAAGATGTGTTTAACTGTGTAAGGAACCACAAAGACGCCCATGCACTATGGTCGGACATTTGTGCGCTCCATGAGGGAACCAAGAGTGAGCGTGAGGAACGCTATCATCTTGTGATTAAAAAGCTAAATTCTTTTGAGATGCTTCCCAAAGAAAGTGCTAATGAGATGTATTCTCGTTTAAATGTTCTTGTAGAGGAAGTCAATGGGCTTGGACTTACTCAAATGTCACCATCCGACGTTGTGAGAAAGATCTTGAGTGTCCTCCCCATTGACAAATATGGGCACATTGTGACCATGCTACATCTAGGTGATCTTTCTGCCGCTACACCGACACAAATCTTGGGAAAGATCAATGCTCATGAGATGTACATGCACATCATGCCACAAGATGGTTCATCCTCTACAAAGAAGAAAGAGAAGGACTTAGCATTCAAAGCTAGCCAAGATAAGGGCAAAGCAAGACTTGAGTATGAGAGCTCAAGTGATGAAGATGATGAAGAAAGTCTTGCTCTCATGGTGAAGAAGACCGCCAAGATGCTAAAGAAGCTAAACAAGAGTGGCATCAAGTTTGACGGCAAGAAGAAAAAGTTCTTCACTAGCTCAAGAAGAAAGCCAATCTCCGAGATGGATTGCTACAATTGTGGCGAACTTAGCCATCTAGCTCATCAATGCACAAAGCCCAAGAAAGACAAGTTCAAGAACAAGGGCAAGAAAGATGACTCAAGCAATGAAGATGAAGATGAGAAGAAAAAGAACAAGCCATACAAGAAGAGAGATGGCAAAAAGAGGGACTTCTACAAGAAGAAGAAAAGTGGCAAGGCCTACATTGTCGGTGATTGGCTCACGGACATTGATTCATCAAGTGGATCATCCGATGATGATAGTGACAATGAGAAGGTGGCAGCCATTGCTATTGATCTTGCATCTTCATCGCCACCATCGCCATCATCCTCTACACACCTATGCCTTATGGCCAAGGGTGAACGCAAGGTAACTAAGAGTGATGATAGTACTGATGATGAGCAAGCTAGTGATGATGATAGCGATAGTGATGATGATTCACCTACATATGATGATCTTGTCAAAATACTAAGAAAATACACCAAGATCATTAGAAAGAGTAGAGCTACAAATGAAAAACTTGATGCTAAAAATGATTCACTCTTAGCTAAGTGTGATACATTGGAGAAGGCTAATGATGAGCTTAGAGAAACTAATGATGCTATATCATCCAAATTCAAGGAGCTCAAATCTTCTAAGAAAGAGCTTAAGGATAAACATGATAAACTTGAGTGGGTGCACAATGAGCTCATCACTAGTCACAACAAGCTAAAAGATGAGTATACAACTCTTAAGATCAATCATGATACTCTTGTTATTGCTCAAGAATTTTTACCAAATGAGCCACATGATGCTACTAACCATGTTGTCAAGATTGATATAGCTACTTCATGTGATGATTTAATTGATGAGAGCATTGAGCATGGATCTAGTAGCAAAGGCAAGCAAGTGGTTGAGTGCAATGACTATGATGAGTATATCAAGCTCAAGAGTGATAATGAGAAGCTCATGAAAGATCTTGAAGAGATGAAAAGCCACAACACCATTGTGCTAGAAACTCTTGATCATGACAAAGAGTTGATCCTTGAGAATGAGAAGCTCAAAGAAGAAAACAAGAAGCTCAAGGAAGAGAAGAACAATGATGTTCTCAAGGAAGAGAACAAGAAGCTCAAGATGGAGAAAGAGCATCTCAAGGTGGGATTGAGCAAGTTTGCTAGAGGCAAGCATCTCCAAAGTGAGCTACTCATGAACACCGTCATGAAGATGGATAGAAGTGGCATTGGATATGTGGCAAGTATAGAGAAGAAGAAGGCTCAAGCTCAACAACAACAATCAAAGCCAAAGCCAAAGCCAAAGAGATGTTTTGAGTGTGGACAAGAAGGCCACTTTGCTCATGAGTGTCAAACTCCACCGCCACAACCCTTACCCAAGCATGCTAGACCCTTTGCTTTCAATGCTCACTACATGCTTAGAAAAGATTCTAGTGGAAAGATGAGAGTTATGTTCTTAGGACCCCCTAACAAGAATAGGCCTAAGAAGATTTGGGTGGCTAAGTCACTTGTTGAGAAGGTGAAGGGCCCTCAACAAGTTTGGATCCCTAAAGCTTGAATCTCTTATGTGTAGGTGAACTACAAGACCGGTGGAAGTCATTGGGTGATTGATAGTGGTTGCACTCAACATATGACCAGTGATCCTCATATGTTCACCTCACTAGATGAAGAGGTAGATGGACAAGAGAAAATAACATTTGGAGATAATTCAAAGGGCAAGGTTAAAGGATTGGGCAAAGTGGCAATATCAAATGATCATTCCATCTCCAATGTGCTCTATGTTGCTTCATTAAGCTTCAACTTGCTATCCGTTGGGCAATTGTGTGATCTTGGCTTCCAATGCTTGTTCACCGAGAAGGAGGTTGTTGTATCCAAGGTAGATGACAATCAAGTGATATTCAATGGATTTAGATACAACAACTTATATCTAGTTGACTTCACCTCCGAAGATGCAAATTTGAAGTCTTGCCTATTCACCAAAACAACACTTAGGTGGCTATGGCATAGAAGACTTGCTCATGTTGGGATGAGTTCACTCAAGAAGCTTATGAAGAATGATTTGGTGAGAGGGTTGAAGGATGTGAAGTTTGAGAAGGACAAGCTTTATAGTGCATGTCAAGCCGACAAGCAAGTTGCAAACACTCATCCAACCAAAGCTTTCATGTCAACCACAAGAGTGCTAGAACTCCTACACATGGATTTATTTGGACCAACAACATACAAGAGTTTGGGTGGAAATCTCTATTGTCTTGTGATTGTGGATGACTATTCAAGGTATACATGAGTGTTCTTCCTTCATGACAAATCCGAAGTTGCATCTTGCTTCAAGAAGTTTACCAAGAGAGCTCAAAATGAATTTGAAGTGAAGCTCAAGAAGATTAGAAGTGACAATGGCAAAGAATTTGACAACACAAATATTGAATCCTATTGTGATGAAGTTGGAATCAAACATGAAGTCTTCGCAACTTATACTCCTCAACAAAATGGTGTAGTTGAGAGAAAGAACCGGACTTTGATCACTCTTGCAAGGACAATGCTAGATGAGTACAACACCCCTAAAGCTCTATGGGCAGAAGCAATCAACACTGCATGTTATGCATCCAATCGCCTATTCCTTCAAAAGTTCCTTGGCAAGACACCTTATGAGTTGCTCAATGGAAAGAAGCCGGATGTCTCATTCTTTAGGGTGTTTGGTTGCAAATGCTACATCTACAAGAAGCGGCAACACCTAGGGAAGTTCCAAAGACGTTGTGATATAGGTTTTCTTGTTGGTTACTCATTGAAGTCCAAAGCATATAGAGTATTTAATCATGCCACCGGCTTGGTTGAAGAAACATATGATGTGGAATTTGATGAATCTAACGGCTCCCAAGGAGCACATGAGAATCTTGATGATGTAGGTGATGAACCATTGAGGGAGGCTATGAAGAATATTCCGGTGGGAGACATCAAGCTAAAAGATGATGAAGATGATGTACAAGTCACTAACCAACCTTCTTCATCAAGTGTGCCACAAAATGGTGAAAAAGATGGGAGAGTAGAAAATGAAGATACTCATATCTCCCATGAGCAAATGGTGGTACAAGCACAAGATGTTGATGCTCCACAACCTCCTCCTCAAGTGATCAATAGAAGAAATACACCTCTCCTACAAGATCATCCACAAGATCTCATCATAGGGAGTCCATCAAAGGGTGTAATGACTCGATCTCAAAAACTTACTTCATTTATTGCTCATCACTCTTTTGTCTCTTGCTATGAGCCTACCAAGGTAGAAGAAGCTCTTAAAGATCCAGATTGGATCAATGCCATGCATGAAGAGTTGAACAACTTCACTTGCAATGAAGTTTGGACTCTTGAAGAGCGACCAAAAGGTGCAAGAGTCATTGGAACAAAGTGGGTGTTCCACAACAAGCAAGATGATCAAGGTGTTGTTGTGAGGAACAAGGCAAGACTAGTTGCAAAGGGGTTCTCTCAAGTTGAAGGTTTGGATTTTGGAGAGACCTTTGCACCGGTTGCAAGATTAGAAGCCATCCGTATCCTTCTTGCATATGCATCACATCATGAAATGAAATTATATCAAATGGATGTGAAAAGTGCATTTTTAAATGGCTTTATTAATGAACTAGTTTATGTTGATCAACCTCCCAGGTTTGAAGACCCTAGATATCCTAATCATGTTTATAGGTTATCCAAGGCACTATATGGGCTTAAGCAAGCCCCAAGAGCTTGGTATGAGCGCCTTTAGGATTTCCTCATTGAGAAGGGCTTCACCATTGGGAAGGTTGACACCACATTATTCACCAAGAAGTTTGATGGGCATATCTTCATTTGTCAAGTATATGTTGATGATATCATCTTTGGATCATCAAATGAAGACTCATGCAAAGAATTTGGTGAATTAATGTCGAAGGAGTTCAAGATGTCAATGATTGGTGAGCTTACATTCTTTCTTGGTTTTCAAGTCAAGCAAATGAAAGAAGGCATCTTCATCTCTCAAGAGAAATACACAAAAGATCTTCTCAAGAGATTCAAGATGGATGAATGTAAACCAATCAAGACACCAATGCCTACCAATGGACATCTCGACCTAGATGAGGGAGGTAACCCGGTTGATCAAACTCTCTACCGTTCTATGATTGGTAGCTTGTTATATTTAACCGCATCTAGGCCCGACATCATGTTTAGTGTGTGTATGTGTGCTAGATTTCAAGCTAATCCTAAGGAAACACATTTAATTGCCATAAAAAGAATCCTTAGGTATCTTAAGCACACACCAAGCATTGGTCTTTGGTATCCCAAAGGAGCTATATTTGAATTAATTGGCTATTCTGATTCGGATTACGCCGGATGCAAAGTAGAGAGCATACATGTCATATATCACAATCACGTAGATAGCACTATCACATATATATAATAGAATGCATGAAAGTAACCACATAAATGCATAAGTAATAGTGTATCACACAAATAAAACTCCAAATGTATATAATAAGCTAATACTATATAACTAGCTCCCCCTAAATATCGCTCCCCCTAAGTCTACATACTCAAACCCTCTCCCCTTTTGGCGTCAAACACCAAAACCTAAGGGTCGGTCGGCGGGGCTGCAGCGGACGAGCCGGGCGCTGAAGTACGTGGAACAAGATGGAACTGAGCGCCATCATCATTTGACCCTGAGCTCTAAACTGACTGACCCTCTAAAGCAGGAAGTGTTGTTGAAGCGGTCTAGGTCAGAGCTAGGGCAGGTGCTACCTGTGATGCTACAAGGACGTCTGTCGTAGGATCTGACGAGGTGACAGACGAGGGGAGCCTCTGAGTAGTCACTGCAACTGGAGCTGCTGTAGAAGGACCGGCGGTATGCATGTGTGGCGGAGTAGGCATGCCGTTCAACTCGCTAAAGGATGCTCCAAGACTCCTGGAGACTGACGTGTCAGGCACGAATAGCGAGGATGACTGCTCTGGTGTGAAGCCCGTCTGAAAAGGCATGAACTGCAGGGCTACCACTGGTGAGGACAACCACTAGGACACCTGAACTGTAGGTGAAGCAAATGGAGCTGGAGGCTATCCCTGACTCTAAAGCCCACTGGGCTATATAGCTGGAGTCATGGAAGTGGTGGCAGGCTGAGCAAGCTGGGGCGAAGGCTGTGGCTGTGGGGCCCCAAGTGCTGTCACTACATACTGCATAAATCCCATAAGCTGCTGCTGCATGAGTAACTGCTGCTGATGCATCTGCTGCTGCTGCTGAAGGAGCTGCTGCTGTCTCTGAAACTCGTCCTGACGAGCCTGGAACTATGCGAAGTTGGCCGTAGTCTCCTATGCCTGTCGAGCCTGATCCTGCTGCATCCGCTCAAGAATGGCAATCAATGCGGGGTCCATCTGCGGTGCTGGTGGAGCTGAGCTGGAACTGCCGGCCTCTGCATCATGTCTGCGTGGAGGCATCTGAGGAATCGGCAGATAGTCATCATCCGAGCTATCACTGGACTCGATCATCCCCTGCTGGGCCTCGAGCTCCTCCTCCTCTATAGCGGCTATGCCTCTAATGATCTCGTCCTGCTGAGTTGCTGACTCTGGAATATCTGGACGACGACTGGGTTGAGCGGGTGCCTGTGGAGTGCTGTGCCTGATCCTCTGTGCCATGTTATATGCGGGAAACTCTGTAGTGGCAGCCTTGTACTCTGCAACCATCTCAGAGGTCCTGACCTGCACAGACTTGAGCATCAAGAATATGACCCAATGTGCATAAGGAAGCTGTCTGCGACCCTTGAAGCCCTTAGCAATAGTATCATCTATCTCTGATAGAAGGAGGTCCCAAATGTCAAACATGGTCTGCTGCATCAGGGCATTAAGGAGCCAGAGCTATAGGCGAGTTAGACCCTCTCTGTATCCCAACCTAGGAAGTAGTGTCCTCCTGATAATGGCCTCTAGCACATGAGTTGTAGGTGTCAGATCATTGGGGTTCCTGCTCGACCCCTCACCAAAGGGCTCCTTGAAGCAGTGTCGCACCAGATCTGTAGGAGGCACCAACCCTCCATGAGGACGCCTGGGAGGCTCCTGCTGTCCATAGCATACCTCATGCAGCTTGACAGGCTGATCCTGTAACCTCAGTATCTCCTGGGCCCTGAAACTCATCACCCTATAATCTCTGCCATTGAATGCAAAGTGAATGAAGTTGTGATGCGGATCAACGTAGAGTGAAGCATAAAACTGCCGGACCCAAGATGGTACATATACTCCTGTCTGGCCAATCAGATCTACGAGCCCTGGCAAATATGACAAGTAGGGGCGGATGTGCTCTCTGGCTACTGCCATAATAGACTCTAAACTGCAGACTCTCTGAGATTTGAACATTGCCCCACTGTTCAGATATGCGTTGTAGAAGTCCTCCTGGAGCGGTGTATAGAACCCCTCTGCCGCTCTCTCATCCCTCCTCGGAGGGAACCACGCATCGAACTCAACAAACCTCAGCTAGCGAACCTATCTAGCTATGGCAGCCCTCAAGTCAAGGTGTACCACTGGAGGCGGACCCTGTGGTCTAGGCGGGGGACGTGAACCCCTATGCTGTGTAGCTGGCCTCGCTGGAACTATAGCACTGGTATGACCAGAGCAGTGAAGCTGGGGTGCCGGCTCAGTCTCCTTGGCCTGCTGGCCCTCTAGAGTGTCCTGAGCTGGCTAAGGCTCTGCTGGTGGGGGCTGCTGCTGTGCCTCCTGCTAGGACTCCCCCTGACGCTGAGGCTCCTCAATAGCTAGATGATGACCTGCCATTATGACAGTCCCAGGTGGACTACCATGAAGTCGCTCAATCTCCCTCAGTCTGCCCTGCGCATCTGGTGCCAGCTGATCTGCTATGACGACTCCACTGTGGGCACTGCCTCTCTCAGCACGCTCTGTGACCTCAGCTACTGCAGCTGCTCTCGCTGTCTCTGCGTCGGGGTACTTGCGCTTCTTGGATGTCACCTGCTTCGTTGCCTTTCCCTTTGGTCCTGTAGGCTGGCGAGGCGGGGGCCTCCGATCATCATCTCCCAGACCATCACCAACGTTCTTTGTGCGAGCCATCTGATCTGACAAGAGGATGAACTACCGCTGATGAAGATCAACTGTCAAACTGACACTCTCGAGGCTTGGCCTCGATCCGTACTCGCGAGCTTGGCTCCGAGTTGACTGCCAACTGCCACAAGAACCTCAACGGCCCCGACTCGCTGCACGATAGAATAGATGGATATACGAATAAATACAATATATCTAATAGATGCGAAAGACCTAGGAAGCAAGCAATGTTGGTGCGAAATTGAGACGATGGGCAAGCTACCTGATGATCAGCGATCCAGAGAAGGAAAAGACATCACACGGGGGAAAACACTGAACCGGGGTTAGGGTTCGCGAGGCTCTACGAAAAATCCGCCGTGGATCAGCGACAAAGGCGAAGTTAGGGTTGCTGCGCAAACGCTGGGTAATCTGATGAATCGGTAGAATAAGGGCCTTACCGAGCAATTGAGGAGAAGGGCTAGGGCTTGAATCAATGGCCTTGAAAGACCCTCGGTGCCTAGGAAGCCGACGGCTTGGATGCGCGGAGAGGCTCGGCAGTGGGCTCCTCTGCGGCGGCGCGGTGGCGCGAGGCTAGCGGATGCGGTGGCGTGAGGGGCTCGGCACGGGGCTGCGGCGGCGCGGTGAGCTATGGTGGCTCGGGCTAGGGCAAGGCGGGATGTGCTGCGGCAGCGATGACGGCTCAAGTAGGGGGCTAGGTCACGGTGGAATAGATTAGTACGGTATGGTCGATTGAAATAAATAGGTCCCCTAAACGCGACAGAAAAGGAAATGGAGAAGGAGTCCTGAAGCACGCGAAATCCACTGACCGGACGCTCCGGTGGTAGCGACCGGATGCTACCACCCAGCGTCCGGTCGATTCAGGGTCAGATGATGATGGCGTTCAGTTCCATCTTGTTCCACGTACTTCAGCGCCCGGCTCGTCCGCTGCAGCCTCGCCGACCGACCCTTAGGTTTTGGTGTTTGACGCCAAAGGGAGAGAGGGTTTGAGTCTGTAGACTCAGGGGGAGCGATATTTAGGGGGAGCTAGTTATATAGTATTAGCTTATTATATACATTTGGAGTTTTATTTGTGTGATACACTATTACTTATGCATTTGTGTGGTTACTTTCATGCATTCTATTATATATATGTGATAGTGCTATCTACGTGATTGTGATATATGACATGTATGCTCTCTACTTTGCATTATTTATATGTCATATCACTTGTGTAATGCTCATTTGCTTTTGCTTCTGCGTTTATACTCCGATGCAAATGAGCTTTGTTATTTGTACTCATGCTTAATTCATATCCTTTGAGTACATTGTGTTGAATTGGGTCATATAAGCTTGTCTAACTCTTTTGTTCTTATTGACAAAAGCCTATATGAACCAAGCCCGTCAAAAACCACACTCTTTTACATACTCGAGGCGGTATTGTCATCAATCACCAAAAAGGGGGAGATTGAAAGCATCTAGGCCCCTAGTTGGATTTCGGTGATTAATGTCAATACAAGATTACTATGACTAACGTGTGTTTTGTAGAGGCAAATTAAGTTAGGTCATGGTAATGGAGATCGATTGGGCAATCAAGATGGTCATGCCCCTACGATGGAAATCGTTTCGGTTTTCAAAGGATTGACGACAAGGTTAAGGATGACTAGTTCTAAGTGTCGATTGGAGTTGGAGTGACACTTAGAGTAGTTCAGGACTTTGTTTTTCCTTTGGCCGTACTATTAAGAGGGGTATGAACGGGTAGCTTGGCCTAGTTGAGTCTAGTGAGTTAGGTGTGGTGCACACTTGTTAAAACTAGCTCTAGGTAGCTCCTATGAATGCCTAAGATCCTTTGGAGCAAACTTCATTCTCATATGATCGAGAGTTGGAAGTGAATGGAGGGTCAAATGCTGACCGGACGCTGGCTCCGGTGCGACCGGACGCTGACCGCAGGGTCCAGTCAGTTCATTTGATCAACAGACTGCGTTCGGTGCGACCAGATGCTGGAGAGGTCAAGTGACCGGACGCTGAAAGGCAGCATCTGATAGACTCCAGTAAGGTTCCAGAGAAGGGAATCTGTGACCGAACGCGTCCGGTCAGTACTGACTGGATCCTGAGGGTTCAGCGTCCGGTCGAGTCCAGTAAGCATCTAGTGAGGGTTTCATGCGATCGGACGTGTCTGGTCAGTGCTGACCGGACCCTGCCAGCGTCCGGTCAACTCATTTTCACTGGTTCGTGGGTTGAACTGACCGGAGCATCCGGTCATCATGACCGGAGCATCCGGTCAACCCGCAGAAGCTCATAACGGTTCATTTTTTAGGCCGCCTTATAAATAGAAGCTCCACTCGTGTGTGGAGTTACTTTTGCTCATTCCAACAGCTGAGAAACACGTCTGTGAGTGCCAAGAAGAGCAAGGTCCTAGTGAGGTGATTGAGATTTGAGAATCCAAGAGAGTAGCCTCATTAGTGAATCAAGAGTAGTCAAGTGTGCATCCATCTTCTCATTAGGCTTCGCATGGTCAAGTGAGAGTTCGTGCTTGTTACTCTTGGTGATCGCCATCACCTAGATGGCTTGGTGGTGATTGGGAGCTTGGTGATCACCCGGCGGAGCTTGTGGGTGACCCAACTCAAGTTGTGAGTGGCTTTGGGTGATTCGCCGTGATAGAGTGTCGAAGAATCAACCCGTAGAGAGCACTTGATCCTTGCGTGGATCAAGGGGGAGCTACACCCTTGCGTGGGTGCTCCAACGAGGACTAGTGGGGAGTGGCGACTCTCCGATACCTCGGCAAAACATCACCGCGTTCCTCTCTCTCTTTACTTTGAGTATTTACCTTGAGCAATTCAATACTTGTCTTTACATTCATAGAATTGCCATGCTAGAGTAAGTTTGGAATATAGGTTGCAAGTCCTTTGTGCATTAGTTTGACAGAAACACTTTTCTAGGCATAAGGGGTTAATTGGGCTATCCGTAGGATTTGATTATTGCAAGTAAATTTAGAATTAGCCCAATTCACCCCCCTCTTGGGCATCTTGATCCTTTCACCGATCAAAGGTGATCACCTCCCGAGACCAGTCGAGGTATCATGGAGTGGCCACCTTAACTGAGAAGACCTCTCGGTGTTCCCTCTTTCGCTGGCGTGCCGTGAGGCACGCTGAGGGCCCACCGAAGATCATGAAGGCGTTGTGCACCTCGGGGAACCCGTCGTCCTTGTCGTTGTCCCGGTCGCCGGCGCCCCTCTTCTTGGCATCGTTGTCAGGGAGCCTGAGCTTGGCGTAGTAACACCGGAGCATGGTGCAATCCTCGAGGGCGTGCTTCACCGGGCCCTGGTTTTAAGGGTAGGGTTTCCTAAGCATGTCGTCGAAGAGTCCAAGGCCCCTGGGGCCTCGAGGATTCTTGCGCTCTACGGGCGCGACTAGACCAAACTCGAGGACCTCCTGTTTCCCCTGGTGACCCTTTTGGTTTTTCTTGGGGAGGTGGGGAGCCAAGGCCCTGGGGGCCTCATCCCTCCGCTTCCCCTTGGAGTCGCTGTCGGGGAAGATGGCCCCCACGGCCTCTTCGCCCGAGGCGAAGTTGGTGGCGATGTCGAGGAGCGCGGCAGCTGAGGTCGGCATGTTTCGGCCTAACTCTCAGACCAAGTCTCGGCAGGTGGTGCCAGAGAGGAAAGCCTGGATGATTTTTGAGTCGCCGACGCTGGGCAACTCGGTGCACTGTTTGGAGAAGCGCCGGATGAAGTCTTGGAGAGACTCGTCCGGCTTCTGGCGATAGCTCTTAAGGTCCCAGGAGTTTTCGGGGCGCACGTATGTGCCCTGGAAATTCCTGATGAAGACCCTGACCAAGTCGCGCCAGTCGTGGATTTATGAGGGAGGAAGGTGTTCGAGCCAGGCTCGCGCCGAGTCTGATAAGAGCAAGGGGAGGTTGCGGATGATGAACAGGTCATCGTCCACGCCGCCTAGCTGACAAGCCAAGCGGTAATCGGCCAGCCAAAGCTCGGGGTTGGTTTCGCCGCTGTATTTTGTGAGGTTGGCCGGTTGGTGAAACTGGGCCAAGAACTGAGCGCCGCGGATGGCCCTGCTAAAGACTCGAGGGCCAGGTGGTTCAGGAGAAGGACTGCGGTCCTCCCCACTATCATAGCGGCCACCTCGGTGCGGATGGTAGCCGCGGGTGGGCCCCTCATTGTCGTGGCGTCGTCGCCTGCTGACCACCTCGTGGTCACCCCGCGCCCCACGTTGGTCATCGAGGCGGTCGTGCAGCAAGGGGACCCTATTGATTGTCGGTGCCCGAGCGGGCTCGGGACGAACCGAGGCCTCCCTATCCTGCCGAGGCGGTGTCGTGGGAAGGTCCGAGGCACCCCCACGCCGTCGAGAGGCGAAACTCTCGGCCTACTGCACCACGGCGGTCTCGAGGAGATCCCGGAGCTCGCCGCGGACCCGTCGCCCCTCCGTGGTAGAGGGCTCGGGCATCGTGCGGACTAGCATCGCCGCAGCCGCGATGTTCTGGCTAGCACGATTAAAGATTGGGGGTTGCTCACTCCCTTCATCGTCGTTGATGCGGTGGTGGACATCGCGGGCCCTCCGTCGGGCTCCTCCGCCATCGCCGCAACCTCGCTGCTCCTGCTCGAGAGTGTCTCGAAGCTGCTGTAGAAGGAGTCGGTCTTGTTCGACCTTGGCCTAAAGCTCACGGAGCTGTTCTAGGTCCAAGCGTTGAGGTTGTGCCGGGGCAAGGTTCCTGTTCCGCGCTGCCGGTGGGACAACGTGCGGAGGTATGGCGTCGCCTGCTCCCTGGCGAAGCGGGGAATGGTTGCCTACCCGCTCATCCTCCTCGCCCGCTCTCAGCATCCTGAGCCCGATGTGGAAACACTTGCGAGTGGGGTCATAAGTGCCTTCGTCGTCGGAGTCGGAGTAGCCGAAGCAGTAGTCGCTTGCGGCCAAGAAGCGGCACATGGCTTCAGGGTCATGGAGTCCAGAGAAATCCGCTCCGGCCCACGCCTCGTCCTCCTCCGAGGAGTCAGCGTGGGTGTGGGTCAAAGTCGTGGTGTCGAAGTCGAGGGCGAAGCGCTGGCGGCGTCCTGAGGGATCTACGTGAGCGGAAGCGTAGGAGGCGACGACATTTCTCAACCCGAAGGGGTACGGGGATGGTGCCATCGCCGCGCGCCACCGGCGTCTTTCCCTTGTCTAGGCTCAGGCTAGATAGGTCCCCAACCAGGGACCTTGTGCCAACATCTGGGCATGGGATACCGGCAGAGCGTGGCGCGTCGCCCTGGGTTTGCGTAGTGTCGGGGTGATCCCGCCCGCGTCGTGCTTGGTGGGCGTGACGAGGGCGGCGGCCCTGGCGCAGCCTGCGCCTAGGCTGCTGGTGTGTGATGTCGTCGTCGGTCGGTTGGGCTCGGGGTGTGAGGAGTACCTTGTCGTACTCAGATCCTAGAGACATAAACTCTAGGCTCTCGAACCAGATCACCGTGCCGAGACATAGCGATCGTACATGGTTTGCCATCCAGAACTTGTTGGGATGATGAAGTTAACACGCAGCCTGCCCCTACCTGGCGTGCCAACTGTCGGTGTTTTGGACCGACGAGCCCTCAACCAACTAGTAAATTTGTACTACGTGTTCCCAATCCTAGATGGTGATGCAAAGAGACACAAGGTTTATACTGGTTCAGGCAATAGGTGCCCTACGTCCAGTCTGAGAGATCGATCTTGTATTCCTTGCACCAAAATGCTCGTAGTAGGGGGTTACAAGCAGGGCGAGAGAGGGAGCTAGTCCTAGGTCTCTGCGTGGAGCGGCGTGGGTTGCTTGAGATGTTGATCTCAAGCAGCGGAGAAGCTTGTGTGTTCGTCTGTGCGTTTATGCGTGAGTTCATCGCGTGGGCGTAGGCCTAATCGTAAGCATCCAATTCTATCCGTCCCCTTAGAAACGGTCTCGGTCTCTCCCTTTTATAGTTGAAGGGGGGACAGGGGTGATACATGGGGTTGCTACGTAGCGTCGTGCGACAAAGGTGGCATGCCCGAGACCTATAGCTTGTTGCTGTGGTGGCATGGTCGACGGAGTGGTTCTGTCCTTGATGCACTGGGGCGACGCGCTGGTCACATCTGATCCTGTGCGACGTGGGAGCTCCAGTGATAGCTTGAAGCATGGCATGGCGGTCGACATGCCGGTCACTATGTGTTGACCATGTGAAGAGCTGAGGCTCAGTTGGTGCCGAGGTCGAGCCATCATAGGGGCTCGGCGGGCGCGAATCCCGAGGTTGTCGAGACCCAGAAGTGGATTGCCGAGGCTTGGAGGGAGCAGTTGGCTCCGTACACTGATTCTGAGACTATTGTGACCCGAACTTGACTCCCCATGCCACGTTGTTCCTGGAGCAGGGGTTAGGTAGCATAGTGTAGTGCGGGCGCCGGTCGTGGGTATAGCACCAGAGCGCAGTGGCTGGTAACCCCCGCCTTGTCCTGTCCTGGACGGTATGGCGTTGACGCGACTTCCTGTCTCGTCAGCCGCTCCACTGTATCGAGCCGTCGTCCGGCTGATATCGCAGGAGTGGTTGGCGCATTAATTGGACGCGACACTTTGTCGGGGATATCGGTCGAGGCAGAGGTGACGGGTTATTGCCGAGCCGGCCTTGAGCGAGACGGAGAATCAACATCTCGCCCGAGGCTTTATGCGTGGGGCCTCGGGCGAGACGGAGAATCGGTAGGCCTTCCGAGGCCTTTCGTGCGAGGCCTCGGACGAGGCGGAGATTCGGTGGCCACGGACAAGGCCGGGGTTTAGCCAATAGTTCATCTTTTGGCTTTGATTTTGATGGGGTCTAAGCGATTTTTTCGGTATACGCTTAGGGGACCCCGTTTTATGGTACCCGACACCATTCTCCACCACCACCTCAGTCATGGGCACAATGGAACCTTGGAGAACCCTAGTGTAGCGGGACCAGTGAGTAGGGTCGCGCAAAGGCATGAGGACATAGTGTGCCCTAGTCTTCCCAGTATCAAACCTCCCCTTGAGTGTAAAATCACCCCCAAACTTTGTATTCAAACGGACACAAAGGTCGTTGAAGTTAGGAGGTTCATCAAACCATTCCAATTCTTCTTCCATATCCTCAAACATACCATCTTCTCTCCTAACACTTCCTCCGAACAAAACTCTAACACAACAATCCATCTGCAAAAGCATTTCAAAAAACTTCATCAAGTCGTCGAAATCATCGTACGTAATGTCCATACTAACATTATTACATTTTCTAACTATAACTATACTAACTAATCAAATATTAACATCTATACAAGGCTAACTACAACAACTTATTAGACTAAATCCAATGTACAACTAGAGTAAATAACTGTACTAATTAAACTACCTTACTTTACTACCTATACTAACTTATTATATTACGTATACTAACTAAACTAACTAACTTTACTAACTATACTAGCTATACTTTGATAATTTTACTAACTTTATTAACTGTGCTAACTATATTAGTGGAGTACCTCGCTGTAGCGCCTAGACGGGCAGCCGCCCTGCGTGACCGGAGGTTCTTGCCGGAGGGGGAGGCGCGCCTGCGTGCGGGCGCGGTGGCTGCACCGGGCGGCCGGCGCCCTGGCTGGCGCAGCTCGCTTACTGCCTGGCTGAACGCGGCTAGCTTGCTGGCGCGGGCGGGCTGGCTGGCGTGGGCGGACGCGGCCGCGGCGAACGGCATCCTCGGCGACGGGCAGACGCGGGCGAAGGTGGGCGCGGCGGCACTGCCTTGCTACGTTTCTCACGGAACACCGACTGCTTGGATCTGCCGCGGCACGGATCAGGGCGCGGCACTGCCGCGCCAAGATCGGTGGCGCGGCAGAGCCTTGCTACGTCAGCTGTCAGCGGTGATGGTCGCCGCCACGTAAGGCCTCTACCGCGCCGCCATGCATGGCGTGACACAGGCATTTGGCCGCGCCAGGGCAATAGGCGCGACCAAAAGTGTTAGTTTAAAAAAAACCCCGACAATGTTAGATTTAAAATTATATTCAAAAAAGGGTTAAAATTTTAAAAAAATTCTTGCTACCTAATATCAGTATTTCAAACATGCCTATGAGCAACAGTGATGATGCTGGAGCACAGATATACCATGAACAAGCCCGAGCTCAAAGTGCAAGTTCACCAAAGTTGAATATTCGGTTTAACACTACTTCATTCCGAAGGGCATAACTCTTTTCATACAAAGTGTGATTGAGGCAAATGAGTACATGATAGAAAGCTTATTTGATCAGCTTTTTCAAACGGACCTGGTTTGACCTCAATATCACATCGATAAGGGCTCCAAACATCATGATAGGGTGCCTTATATTCACCCTTGAGACCCTGTCCCAGATCGAGGCACGCCCCAAGGAGCCCCAACGACATGGACAACACAACAAAGAATCCCTTGGGCACCAGGGTCACCTCCTTTAGAAAACCAGCAAAGACGTCCAAGCCAGATACGTTCTACATGCACTGAGGTCCAAAACATACTCACCATGTGTTGGGCTACGCCCCACAGCTTTCGCACCCCCTGCGAGCGAAAAGGGGGAAGCGATCAGTAGTCGGCGCATTTTGTGCGTCTCAGAGAGCAAGAAAGGGGGTTCGGCTGTTACGGTTACCTTTGCGTAGCGCGAAAGGGATACCGTGGAGAGAAGGTTTTCGCCCGTAAGGGCGAAAGCTTGGTTATCGGGCGAAAGCACGAGATCGCTTGGGCGTTGGCACGAGATGACTTACCTTGGTGTTGCAGGAGATCTTTGCCCTTTTCGATGATGAGGGAGAAGGCAGCGCGTGGCCCAGGCGGTTGTAGCTAGCTGGCGGGACCACTAGCCGCGGCGAGGGCGGTTGAAGACTAGGGAAGGAGGAAAAGGAAATGACCGAGACACCCCCGGCGAAAAGGAATATTCTCCCGAATCAGGGTAGTTGCAGGGGCAATTGTGTCCATGTAAAAGCTACGGAAGTGTATAAATAGCACCCCCACGGGGGGTGGTGTAAAGAGAGAGGAACCTTGATTCCAACTGATGATAATAAGTCGGGTCACTCGTAATGACCTTTCGCCAGTTTGTTCTTCTCGGGGTTTCGTGTTCGTTCGGGTGACGACCAGGGGTTCTAAGGTACAACACCATGAATCTTAGGCCCTGTTCGCTGGGAGAAATTTGGAGGAATCTGGATAAATCTGAAGAAATTTGTGAGAACGTGAACAATGTTTTTCATTCGGGAACCGTGTTTTCCGGCTGGTTTCTATACCATCCGAACGCACCTTAATCTATAGAAGTAATAGTTTGAAACTTAAAACCAAACAAGAAGGCGCATTTATTATGTCCAATCACAGGTCAGCAACTCATGATGGCAGGCGGCCAAACCAAAATTGGACACTCATTTTGCTCGCCGTGCAGTCGGCCACTTGTTCGGCCTGGTTCCTACTTCATTCTGCTAAATTTTAATAATTGGGCCGAACTTTGTGTTGAAATCCAAATGAGAGCTAAAACATAGTTCCTTGGCGCAAAACCAAACAGAGCTCTGACCTTATCCCAAGAAAGTAATTCCTCCTCTATCTCAAATTATAAGTTGTTCTAACTTTTTTTAGAGTCAAAACATCTCAAGTTTAACCAAAATTATATAATAAAATAATAACATTCATGATACCAAATAATTATAATTAGATTTTTCATTAATTATATTTTTATAATATACTTATTTAATATCATAAATCTTTGTAATTCTTTCTATAATTTTGGTTAAACTTTAGATACTTTGGCTTCTAAAAAAAATTAGAATGATTTATAATTTAGGATAAAGAGAGCACTAGCTATGACGACTCTCTTCTCTTTGTACGGACCCAACTTTCTCCGAGACACGTAATATTTTGCTTGGATTTGTTCTGGACAATGCGTTAATTAATCAGAACAAAGACCCATCTCCCTTCCTCCAGTTCTCTCTTATTGCGATTTTTTTTAACAACAAACATATCTTTCAGTGAGACCGGGGTCCGAGATTACAACAAACTTGCCATGAGAGTGACGACAAGTTATGAAGATTGGGGGAGGTTGAGAAGAGACGGGTACAACAGCTTGCTTTGCTTTTAAGAGATGAGCCGTGTGGGTGTGGTTCAGGTTCCTTCAACTTGTGACGCACGCTGGCTGCTGGGCGTGTCCGTAGGAGTAGTATGTGTCGTAAACCTGCACGGCGTGTTTTCAGGGCCTCTTCGTTTCAACTTATGAGCCGGCTTATTAGTTTATAATATTTCTTTCACAATAAATCAATTTCAACCGATTTATCAGTCATCTTTAATACTAGCCGAATAACCCCACTGGCCACGCCCAACTTGTGTAAGTTTGGCATGGCCGTGGCCACCAAGGGCGCGTTTGCGACCCTGTACCTGGTCGGCCTAGCCAGCCCAACTGGCCAGGCCTGAGCAGGCCTGCCCCAAGTGGTGCAACAGCTCTTGTTTGCGCCTGTGTACCCAGTGAGCCCGGCTCAGGCGATACTGTGTTTGTCATCGAAGAGGCAGCCGGACTGAGAGGCTAACCGCCACCAACGGCCACACCGAGATAGTGTTTGTCATTTGGCTGTGGTCGGCTAGGCCCATAACAACAAACAGAAATGAACATGAATAAAAGGAGAATGAGGTTGCTCTTCCATAACCGTTACAACAACAGATCAAAGTTTCAGCATGCAATAGTTGGCCTCAGACATGCTAGTTTAACAATTCATGGCATTACTGGCTACATGGGATAATCAAAGTTAGTAAAGAAGAACAGCAGCATCCGCTAGTCAAGTTTTGAAGCCAACAAACGAAGAAGTTCACAGAAACAGATAAGAGGCAGCAAAATGATATGTAGCCAGCTAATGCATCGATCCATTGTGTCATCATTGGCCAAAATACAACATTTAACAGTTCTTGCACATGGATAGTCCGCACCAAATTGCTGCCTATTGTCAGCCACCCTCCTAGGCATACATCTACTGAAGGTTATGTGTCAAAAGATCAACCTACACTGCACAAAAGCTCTACAGCAAACAAAATCCCAGATGTAGTCAAAAGAGGAGAGAGTGGGTGAGGAGGGTGGAGGAACTATACATCTCAACAGTCAACCCCCTCCTGTCCATGCAGACCATCATGTAGTGTAGCTACATAAAGTAGTTTTTGGCTAAGAAGGTCTGCAGCCAAATGGTCCTATGGGCATCAGTCATGTTCACAAAGCCCCTGCCTTGGGCCTTGTTGTCCAGGAGAAAGGTGTAGGCAACAATAAGGGCCTCCTCAGAGAAGCCAGGCATCTCCATCACAGCAAGGTACAGATTGGCATCAACATGGGCAGGTCCAGTCTCCCTAAGAGCATTAGCCACATTGTTGCCAGCATCAGACATGTTGGTCAACATGAGTATCTCCTCCTCAGAGAAATTCCCTCTCTTCCTCTTCCCACCAACACCTGAGCAGGGCACTTCTGTGGCCTTGCTACCCTCTACAGGTGTAGTGGGAGCTTTATCACCAGTGAGTGGGGTCAATGGAGGACCATCGACCTTGGCAGCAGCACTGTCAGCCTGGTTCTACCCTAAGGCTTCCCTAGACCAAAGTGCAAACCTACCAGTGGCTAAAGCATTACCAAATATGGCCTCCATCTCAGTGTAGAACCTAATAGGGGTGTTTAGGTACTCAGCATCTTTAGGATGGTCCTGCAGTTTGGTGCACATGGAGGTTTAGACTTGTAATTATACAAATACAAGGTATGTAGGACAATGAAATAGAACCAAATTACTACCTTGGTGTGGCCAAGGTAGTGCTCATGGTCAAGCATGATAGCATGGGTGATGTCATCCCATAGAGCACCACTAAGGTCCTTGAGTTTGGACACCTTAGCCCATTTCTGCCTCCATTTTCTCAAGTGGTTGTACACAGTTAGATAAACATAATGCAACAATCACAAAGAACAGAATGAAACAAGAAACCAAATACTGAATCAATAAACCATAGAATTAAGTGACAAATCAGTGGTCTCAGCCTTGTCCATCTAATTATTACATCATCATCACACAAACATGAGTTCCATAGCAGGGTACACAAACTAAATTCAAGAACAAATTACATGACACATCAAATCCTATTATTTCCCCTTCCAGCCCACATAGCATCACAGATGGCATCCCTCATTGCAGACATGTCAATGGAGTCTTGGTCCAGATGTCCAGGAGGCAAGTCAAGTGGTTCAGGTGGGGAGCCAGTAAAACCATCCTCATGAGGCACTACTTCATCAATGCCAAAGCCTAGGATCCAGTTGTGTAAAATGGCATAGGCAACTACAAGCTTGACTTGTGTCCTATACTTGTGGAAGGGCTTGTTGTCCAAGATCCTAAACCTGAGCTTCAGTGCACCTATAGCCCTCTCAACAGTCACTCTTAGTGATGAGTGCCTTAGGTTGAAGAGCTCCCTGGCATTGGTGGGTCTGTTCCTGCTCCCATACTCAGACAAATGGTACATGACTCCCCTGTAAGGTGGTAGGAAGCTAGGCTTGCATGCATACCCAGCATCTACCAAGTAGAATTTACCTACAATTGGACATCTACTGTGAGAGTGTGTGGCATTGGTTAGGCAATGGAATTTTCATTGTGTTTTGTGCAATTACCTTCTGGCACAGTGAACCCATCTTCCCTAGTAATGGCATCTGCCAAGACAGTTGCATCATGGGCAGAACCCTCCCATCCAGCAAGGACATAAGTGAATAGAAGATCATAATTCACAACTCACCAACAGCATACAAAACCTGGTGGAAGTGTTTGTGCACTATTTGAATGGACCTCCTAAAGGAATGGTGGACAACTCTGAACCTTTGGTTGTGCCCTACAACATGCAAGAACATGGCTACCTGCTCCTCTACTGAGACCACATCCCTATCAGTGACCAAGCTCCTCTCTCTAAACGTTTTGACTAACTCAAAAAAAGAAGCTCTCTTCATCCTAATCATGGATATACACTCTGTATCAGTGGAGTGGTAAATCATGTGCATTGTCCTTAGTTTGTGCTGCTCATTTACATCCCTAATAAGTGCAAGTGCTATAGGGTCAGGCTGGGGTGTATCAGGTTCAGGGTTTTTTCTTTTTAGCCTAGTGGATACAAAGGAAACCATAACAACATTCAAAGCAACGGCCTGCCTACACAGCATCTCATGGCTCAACGAGGGATCCATCTACAACCATGTAAAATTGAAACAAGAATACAGATCATCAGACCCTGCTAGGCATCAACATGCTCATGAAATGAATGAATAAGGAAATAGCACGGCTGCATCATGTATTGATGCCTCCTAGTGCACAAAAAGGACCACATAATCGACCACATCTCATAAAATAGTAACAAACCATAGCTTATCAGGTACCAAACCATAACAGAACCAAAGCAGCAGCATCAGGTACCAAAAAATAAAAAAAACATCATCAGCTACCAAACCCTAATACATGTCGCATCTAGGGAAAACACAAGATGGAGGGGGGGAGGGGTGGTCCATTTCACCTTGGGCTTGGGGTCGTAGAACTGGAGAGGAGGCAGATCTAGAAGTAGAGGAAGCAGATCGATCTAAAGTCAAAGCAGACGGGGACGGAGCAGAGGAGGAACACCAACACGCCACCGATGAAAGCTCTAGTTTGGTTTTGGTTAATTGATGAAACCCTAAGTGCTAACCTAGTTTATCAAAGTGATTATGAGATAGGTAGCACTACTCCAAGTGATGAAGCAATGACGAAAATCATGACAATGGCGATGGCATGGTGATGATCAAATGCTTGAACTTGGAAAAGAAGAAAGAGAAAAACAAAAGGCTCAAGGCAAAGGTATATAATGTAGGAGCCATTTTGTTTTAGTGATCAAGACACTTAGTGAGTGTGATCATATTTAGGATAGATAGCCATACTATTAAGAGGAGTGAAACTCGTATCAAAATGCGGTTATCAAAGTGCCACTAGATGCTTTAATTCATTGCATATGCATTTAGGATCTAGTGGAGTACTAACACCCTTGAAGATATTTGTGAAAATATGCTAACACATGTGCACAAGGTGATACACTTGGTGGTTAGCACATTTGAGCAAGGGTGAAGAAGACAGAGGAGATGCCAGCGTCGATCAAGTGACCGGACGCTGGATTTGAATGCACCGGACGCTGACTGCCTGCGTCCGGTCGCGCTGACCTGGTGGTACAGTAGCTAGGGTATACCACCAGACGCTGGGCTGTGTCCAGTCGAGGTGGACCAGACGCGTCCGGTCGAGGAAAAACGGATTTGGACCCTTACTGTACTCGACCGGACGCTGAGGCTCTAGCGTCCGGTCAGTTTAGCCGGAGCGTCCGGTCAGCACTTAGCCGTTGTGATCTGACGGTTTAGTCTTAACTCAGAGTGACACGTGGCATAAATCAGCAGATCGAACGCTGAGTCCAGGGTCTGGTCAGTATGACCGGAGCGTCCGGTCAGAGCGTGTTTTGCCCTGTGAAGGGGTATAACGGCTCTATTCCATGGGGGCTTCTATTTAAGCCCCATGGCCAGTTGTAGCTCCAACTCTTGCACATTTCCATTGACATAGCAACCTTGTGAGCTTAGCCAAAGCCCTCCCACTCATCTCCATCATTGATCCATCATCATTGTGAGATTGGGAGAGAATCCAAGTGCATTGCTTGAGTGATTGCATCTAGAGGCACTTGGTATTCGTGTTGCGCTGCGGATTTCGCTTGTTTCTCTTGGTGGTTGCCACCACCTAGACGGTTGGAGCAACGGTGGAGGATTGACACGAGTTGGTGATTGTTCGTGGCCATCTCTGGTGATTATAAGGGGAGTTGTACCTTCCCCGGCGGAGTGCCGAAAGGTAACTCTAGTAAATTGCTCGTGTCATTGAGTTACCTCACTTGTGGGTCGGTTCTTGCGGTGTCCTATCGTGTGGACGAGGTTTGTGAAACACCTCTTAGCCACCGAACCACCAAGTGTTGGTTGACACAATGGGGACTAGCGTGTTGGCAAGCATGTGAACCTCAGGAGAAAAATCGGTTGTCTCTTGACATTTACATTCTCCCGGTGATTGGCTTGATCTTCTTCTTGTGATTGGTTCATCCCATACACGGCGGTATAATCACCCTACTTACTTGCTTACATTCTTGCAAACTAGTTGATACAAGCTCTTTAGTGTAATTAGAATTGAGAGCTTGCTTTATTATTTACATTCATCTAGTTGAGCTCTTTAGAGTAGCAAGTTTGTGTGCCTAAGTAATCATTGCAACTAGAATTGTTGGATAGGTGGTTGCAACCCTTGTAGAGCTAGAGCAAGTTTGCATTACGCTATTTGTTATACTAATCAAATTGTTCTAGTTGATTTGTAGATTTTTAAATAGGCTATTCACCCCCCCTCTAGCCATATTAGGACCTTTCAAGTGGTATCGGAGCCGTGGTCACCGTTTGATTAAAGGCTTAACAACCTCGGTGTCAAATTATGGCTCAAGTTGTGTTCAACCATGTGGGGGGCAAACCACTGTTCTTTGATGGCACATGCTATGATTATTGGAAGAGAAAAATGGGAATGTATCTTGGTTCAATCAATGATCAAGTATGGGAAGTGACTGAGAATGACTATGCTATCATTGATCCCGATGATCCCACCACCCAAGATAAGATCAACAAGCAATGCAATACAATGGCTCTCAACACCATATACAATGCCATTGATTCTAAGGTGTTTGAGCAAATCAAGGATTGTGAAAGAGCAAATGAGGCGTGGAAGAGATTGGAGGAAACATATGAGGGCACACCGGCAGTGAAGAGTGCCAAGTTGTATATTCTCAAGGACAAGTTGACAAGCTTCAAGATGAAGGAAGATGAGAGCATTCCGGAGATGTTCCATCGATTACAAGTGATTGTCAATGACTTGAAGGCTTTGGGAGAGAAGATCAAGGATGATGATGTCTCTCATCGATTCTTGATGTTCCTACCTCCAAGGTTTGAGATGTTGAGATTGCTTATCATAAGAGGAGGATTAAAGGATATCACCCCCAACCAAGTACTAGGTGATGTCATGACACAAGAGACATACCGTGTGAAAAGGGAGGGGGATGACATGGAGGACAAGAAGGAAGAAGAGGACAAGAAGAAGAAAAGCATAGCATTCAAGGCTAGTTCATCATCATACAAAAACAAGGGCAAGTCCAAGAAAGAATCAAGTGATGATGAGGATCTAAGTGATATTGATGATGAGGCTATGGCTCTCTTTGTGCGCAAGATGGGCAAATTCATGAAGAAGAAGGGCTATGGTGCAAGAAAGAGAAGAGATCACACCAAGAGCAAAGAATATGTGAGAAGATGCTACAATTGCAAGAGCCCTGATCATGTTGTAGCAAATTGTCCCTACAATAGTGATAATGATGAAGATGAGAAGAAGAAGCACAAGAAAGATAAGAATGAGAAGAAGGAGAAGAGAATGACCTTCCAAAAGAAGAAGAAGGGTGGAGGCTATGTGGTCACACGGGATAGTGATGGCTCATCGGATAGTGATGACTCTAGTGATGATGGCAAGAAGTCTATCAAGAGAGCACTAGCAAGCATCGCCATCAACAACAAGCCCTCCATCTTCGACACTCCATCAACATGCCTCATGGCAAAGCCTACCAAGGTAAAATATGATGTGAGTGATGACGAAAATGAAAGTGATGATTGTAGGAGTGATGATGATGATGAGGAGTACTCCAAGGAGGAGTTCATGGACATGTGCGAGCAAGTGCACACTTGCTTTGAGATGAAGAGAAAGGAGTGCAAGGAATTGAACAAGAAAGTCAAAATTCTTGAGCAATCCCTTGATGAGCTCAATGCCACTCATGAGAGGCTAATGGAAGCCCATGAGAAGCTTGGCAAAGCTCACTCTAAGCTTGAAAAGGCTCACTCCTCTCTCATTGAGCCAGTCAAAGTGGAGGAAGCCAAGAAGGAGCAAATGATCATAACATGTGATGTGGGACTAACATATGATCTTATTAATGAATCTATTTTTGTTGATCCTACTAACACTTCTTGTAGCACAACCATTACCACTCCACCTATGAATGATACATCACTAATGGTGGAAAATAAAACCCTCAAGAAGGAGGTGAATGAGCTCACTCATGCCTTAGGCAATGCCTATGGTGGAGATGTCTGCTTACTAAAGTGCTTGGGTAGCCAAAGGTTTTCTCTCAACAAAGAGGGATTAGGCTATACCCCCAAGAAAGGAAAGGCGGCCTTTGTCACTCCCAAAGTTAGCTTTGTGAAGGGCAATGGTCGGTTTTGTAATAGATGCAAGCAAGTTGGGCATATAGAGCAAAATTGCAAGACTAACAAGAACAAGCTACCTAATGTATCCTCAATCAAATTTGATTCTTGTTACATGCTTTATAAGGGTGCCAATGGTGTGAAGGCTAAGTTCATTGGTACACCAATTGTGGGCCTAAAGAAGAAGGCCATTTGGGTACCAAAGACCTTGGTGACTAACCTACAAGGACCCAAGCAAGTTTGGGTACCTAAAAAGAATTGATCTTCTTTTGTAGATAAATTATAAAGCCGGAGGAAGGCATTGGGTGCTTAATAGTGGGTGCACACAACACATGACCGGTGATTCAAGAATGTTCAATTCAATCAATGAAAGCAAGAGCAATGGGATTGATAGTATCACATTTGGTGACAATGGAAAAGGCAAGGTCAAAGGGCTTGGTAAGATTGCAATATCCAATGACTTGAGCATTTCCAATGTGCTACTAGTAGAGAGCTTGAACTTCAACTTATTGTCGGTAGCTCAATTGTGTGATCTTGGTTTCAAGTGCATATTTGGTGTGGATTATGTAGAGATCATAAGTGTAGATGGCTCTAACTTGATATTCAAAGGATTTAGATATGAGAATCTATACTTGGTTGATTTCAAAGCTAGAGAAGCTCAATTGTCAACATGTTTGATCACTAAGTCTAGCATGGGTTGGTTATGGCATAGAAGGCTTGGTCATGTTGGAATGAAACAATTGAACAAGTTGATTAAGCATGACTTAGTTAGAGGCTTGAAAGATATCACATTTGAGAAGGATAAGCTATGTAGTGCATGTCAAGCCGGAAAGCAAGTTGGTAATACACATCCTAAGAAGTGCATAATGAGCACATCTAAGGCATTTGAGTTGATGCACATGGACTTGTTTGGACCAACCACATACACTAGCATTGGTGGAAATAAATATGGATTTGTGATTATGGATGATTTCACTAGATACACATGGATGTTATTTCTTGTTGATAAGAGTGATGTGTTTGCAACATTCAAATCATTTGTCAAAGGCATTCACAATGAGTTTGAAACAACAATCAAGAAAGTTAGAAGTGACAATGGTAGTGAATTCAAGAACACTAGAGTTGATGAGTTGTGTGATGAATTTGGAATTAGACATCAATTCTCGGCCAAGTATACTCCTCAATCAAATGGGCTAGTTGAAAGAAATAATAGAACATTAATTGATATGGCAAGATCAATGTTGAGTGAGTACAATGTGAGTCATTCATTTTGGGCCGAAGCAATCAACACGACTTGCTACTATAGCAACTGACTCTATTGTCACCCCATGATGGAGAAGACACCTTATGAGCCATTGAATGGAAGAAAGCCCAACATAGCATACTTCCGGGTCTTTGGTTGTAAATGCTATATATTGAAGAAAGGCACTAGATTGAGTAAGTTTGAAAAGAAATGTGATGAAGGTTTCTTGCTTGGTTACTCCACGACTAGCAAGGCTTATAGAGTTTGAAATTTGGCTAGTGGTACTCTTGAGGAGGTTCATGATGTGGAGTTTGATGAAACAAATGGTTCTCAAGAGGAAGATGAGAATCTAGATGATGTGAGAGGCACTTAATTGGTCAATGCAATGAAGAACATGGACATTGGTGATATAAGGCCTAGGGAGGTGATTGATATTGAAGATGACAAGAATCAAGTACTCTCTAACTCAAATGTGCAAGCTAGTGGTTCTCATGATCAAATCCAAGCAAGCACTAGTGATGATAATGTGCAAGATCAACGAATGGCTAGTTCATCATCTCAACCAAGTGATCAATCAAATGCTAGCAATCAAGTGCAAGTGCTTCAACCAATCAATATTGCAAGAGATCATCGAAACGACCCCAATTTCCGCGAAGGGAAATCCACAGCGTTGAAGTGTAATAAGATCATTGTAGATCATATTACCCAAATTCCAGTCGATTATCACATCCATACAACGATAATATCAGAGTACAAATAGTGCAGATTTATATAAATTATTACATCACCGCATTGGCGGATTCAAAAGTAGCATTCATTCAGAACAGCTTGAAGATAAGATCGCCAAACTCGAGCGTAGGCATGAACCCCTCAACCGACAAACTCCTTGGAGCTATACTCCTCAGCAGAACCTGTATGCCAAAATTTATCAGTACGATTTGTACTGGCCACTCCCAACCCTATGAGCATTTGCTTTATGGAAATTGGATGCAGGTTGGATATAATCAAAGAAACCTATAAGGCTGGGGTTTCCTATGCAGTAGCATATCAAGTATATATTATAGTTGGTCAAGTTTTAACTCCATTCCCATACACATTTCACCCCATTCCCTTCCTTGAGCCCGGTTTCGATCCTGGGATCGATATACCACCATCTCCACACCATCACCATACCATAACCATACCATCGCTCAGTCGATAGGCCAACTCCCTCTCAGCACTATCTCAAGGCCCGTAGCCCCTGGCTACGACCAACACTCTCTCACGGGGGAAGAAGAGAAGGACTCATCTCACTATCTAGTTTAAGCGAAACCCAGGAAAGGTCCATAGCCGACAAGTCGACACATGTATCGATCGATCAACCATACGCTCTATAGAGGTTTTACATAACCACAAGATCCGCCTTCCTCGCTGACCGTCGTCAACTAGGCTGATTTCGGCTACTTGCTAGCCTAGGATAATGCCACTCTACCATTCAGCCCTGGTTCACCCCAAGTCAAGTCTGGGGTGGCTGAAACTGTGAGTCATGAGCCGGGTCCACAAGGTCTCCATGAAGTCTCAGAAGGGTGTGGGGGAGAATCCTCCATGCCCCGTACCTCCTTACACTGTCCGCTATCAACCTAGCAGTAGTGGTAATATCCTACCAAGTAGTCCAGCCGTCCCGCACCATATAGGGCGAGTGGTACATAAGGCTTCTCGGTGAATCTGAGTACTAGTAAGTCCTTAGGGATGACCAAGCCAGAATGTCTCCATCAGGGTTTCCATATACCGTGCCACCACAGCACCTCCATCCCAGGCTCCACCCGTCATAGGTTCACACCTAGGTCCACCTCATATACCATTTACCCACCACAGGTATCCATTTCCAGGGGTGCCCAGGTAGCATCCCATAGCAAGACTTGCCCTAGGCTCGTCGTATACTCCAACTTGGTCGACACAACCCTCACCCTCCACACACCCAAGTCACACACGCAGCACTCTCCCCATGGTCTAGATAACCCCAGTATCCACCACGCATGTAGTATAAGCGTAGTAGAAGTATAAGTAATGAAATGTATAGCAGTAAGCGTGTGTCTAGCCTAATAGCAGGGTATGTAGGGGTAAGGTTGCGCCAAGGTAAAGGCTTTCAAGCAAGCATACTACCATGCAAGTCCTATCATAATATGACTGTAGCAGTAAAGTAAAGCGATAGCAGTTCTATGTTAGCCATGCGTAATAGGTGCTACGAAATTGGGTGGGATGTGGCACCTTCAGTGTAGTCGTCTCCGTTCTCCTCACGATACTCACGATCCTCGTCCGTCAGGTTCTCCTCCGAGTCTGCAACGTTTGTATTATAGTCGCGTTAGCGACGTCTATAGAGTAGCACAAAGAAGCATTGAAAATTCAAAAGAGCAAAATGCACTCAAACATGGGTTCATTGCGTAGAGCTCGATTTTAGATGAATTTTAGTCCTGGTTTCATATTTTTCTGAGGTTATATGATTTAGTTATGAATTTCCAAAGTTTAAATCATTTCTGAAAATGGAAAAAGGCTGAATTAATCCTGGACTGACACGTGTCATGCGGTGGTTGGTCCACGTGGCTTGCTGATGTCAGCATGATGTCAGCATCATGGTTCCGAGCTGACAGGTGGGGTCCAGCTGATGTCAGCATGATGTCAGTATGACGTCATCTATGTCATCCACACCGACAGGTGGGGCCAACGGCTATTGGGTCACTGACAGGTGGGTCCGGTCAAAGTCAACGTCGGTCAACGACGAGTCAATGGTCAATGGTCAACGGTCAACAGTCAAGGTCACTGACATGTGGGCCTGGGCTGCTTACGTCAGCAGCTGATGTCAGCGTGACGTCAGCATGACGTCACCTCGGCTGTGCTGGCTTCTAACATGTGGGTCCCATGTGATGTCATCATGACGTCCGCATCTGACGTGTGGGTCCAGGGTGTCCGTGTCACTGACATGTGGGGCCAGGTCAATGGTTAGTGTTGACCAGTCAACGGTCAATACGGGCCAGGTCCGAACTGGGCCGGTTGGGCTTCGGGTTGGGCCGGTCTAGGCCGGGCCGGGCTGAACACGTGGCACGCTGTGACGCTACCACGTCATGGCCGTGGGCTCTTATTGGGCTGTGGTCCATGGCTTGCGATCTACGATGGACCAAGTGATGCTGGTCCATGGACCGCAGACTGGTCTACGGTGGACCAAGTCCATTGTCTGTTTCTCTCGGCTCGGCTCATATGCACCGAGTTCACGTAGGGGTGTCAGCGAGAGGGGGAATGTTTCCCCTGTCTTTCTCCCGCGGTGGCACTCCTATCGGCGGCGAGCTTCGCTGATGAGCCTCCGTGGCAAGGCTGGTGCCCAACTGGGAAGGGGAAAAGCTACTCTAGGCCACGGCGATCATGATCCTGGGGCCCTAGTGGTGGCCGGGGTCTTCCAAGGCGTTGGCCACGGTGGCTGGCAGCTCGGCGTTGCCCGCCGGTGGCAAGGTCGCGCACGTCGGCTCTCTAGTAACTAGGCTGGGCAAACGATGGCTCCGGTGGTTTCGTGGGTGCACGACGAATGTGTCTAGGGCTCAAGCGGGGCTTCGGGTTCTCCTACGGCCGGTAGGGCTTCCCAGCGGCTATGGCGAATGATGACGACGGTGAGGTGCGCGGTTCACTACGGGCTCCAGCGAGGTGGTCACAGCATGGTCACAGACGTGTGCGTGGGTGTGGGTGTTCCCAGCGGCCGGAGACGGCCTTGGCCTACACGCTCCCGGTGTGGAGCGCCATGGCCGAACAGCAGGGTCCGGCGGTGAGCAAAGAGACCGAAAGGCTCACCTTAGGTGGTGGAGACTTTTCCCTGTGTGCCATTATAAAAGATCGTAATCCCTTATGTGCCCCTAAAAAAATTCAGCGGTCTTCAGCGCCACTACTCCAACTTTTTCGTGTCATCCATGCCACTTCCGTCAGTTTGGGCTCTAACGCCGTTAAACTGCAGGTGTGAAAAGACGAAAATGCCCTTAAGTTCAAATATGTTATTAATTTTTTTTGAGCATCTTAACGACTTCAAATGAAAAAACTCAAAACTAGAAAGTTGTAGATCTCGTCGAGATCTATAATTTTCATATAAATTTTTTTTCATTTAATTTCGCAAAAAAATAATATAATTTTTCTAAGATATATTAATCATATCAAATTATATTTTTTTGCGAAATTAAATGAAAAAAAAATTTATATGAAAATTATAGATCTCGACGAGATCTACAACTTTCTAGTTTTGAGTTTTTTCATTTGAAGCCGTTAAGATGCTCAAAAAAATTAATAACATATTTGAACTTAAGGGCATTTTCGTCTTTTCACACCTGCAGTTTAACGGCGTTAGAGCCCAAACTGACGGAAGTGGCATGGATGACACGAAAAAGTTGGAGTAGTGGCGCTGAAGACCGCTGAATTTTTTTAGGGGCACACAAGGGATTACGATCTTTTATAATGGCACACAGGGAAAAGTCTCTAGGTGGTGTGGAAGAATGGATGGCGATGCCGTGTCGATTCGAGGCTGTGTAGCTCCGGTGGCCGTGCAGTGCCGCGTTGCCCGCGCCGGTGAGGAAGACGACGGCGTCGTCTTCGGCTCCGGCGATCTCCTTTTCCGCAGCGGCTTCGGCGCTTTCCTCCCCCTTCCCTTCCCCTTCTCCCTCCTCTCTCTTGGTTTAGGTGCGCGGTGTATGGCCACCAAATGGCGGCGGGCGATGGACGATTGCTAGGGCAACCGAGGCCGTGGTTTTATAGCTGGCGCCCCGAGCTCCAAGGCGGACGGCTGTGGATTGCGTCGAGCGGCATCGCGGCGTGGGGTGGTTGGCACGGAGTTGGCGTGGGCGCTGCGCTAAGGGGGAGATAGGACCATGCCCCAGGCATGACCCCTGGCCTGCCCCTGCCACCGCTGTTGGCGTTCTGTCGGAGGGGAGAATCAGCGTGGGTGTGGAGAAGATGAACAGGGAAAAAGGCTGACGAGTGGGATCTGTTGGCAGCGGCTGCGGGTGAAGCAGACGGACGCGCAGGCGTGGGTGATGCGCAACTAACGCACAGGCCCAAGTGGCAGTGGCAGCTGTCGGGGCTAGGCGCGCGGGCGGCTGCGATAGCCTGGGCCTGCTTGCTGGGCCTGCGTGCGCGCGCTGGGCTAGCTGGGCTGAGCGGCTGGCCAAGCAGGCCGAGCCAGCGAGGCCTTTTTCTTTTTCTGTTTTCTCATTTCTTTTCCTTGTTTGAATTTGAATTTGGTTTAGAATTTGAATTTAAAACTGAGGTAACTTGTTCATTGTAGTTTAGAGGATTTTGTTTAATAATAATTTTATGGTTTATTACTTTAATGGAATTGTTAAGCATAACATAAAGCAATGAAGATCCAACTCACAATTTGAGTTAACAATGTATGCAACATCTATTTGTTAGAAATTAAATAATCATAATCAACATATGACATGCCATGCTTATGTGTTGACTTAGGTTGGGTTACTTCTAATGCAACTCTTAGGTTGGGTTTCAATACATGACACTCATCACTACATGGAAGTTTTAAGAAAAATTTTGTAGTTGGTATTTTTAGGTGTATGGATTTTTGGGTTGTTACAGTCCTACCCCCTTAACAGAATCTCATCCTCGAGATTAAAGTGTAACGTACTCTTCAAAGAGGTAAGGATATCGTAGCCGGAGGTCCGACTCTTTCTCCCATGTTGCTTCTCTCTCAGTATGATTACTCCATTGGATCTTGCACATAGGAATAGTCTTGCTTCGGGTCTTTTTGGTATCTCTGTCCAGAATTCTGATAGGATGTTCTCTATACTCAAGTGTATCTTGAATGTCAAGTGTACCAGTTGGGACTACTTCATCGGGTACTCTTAAACACTTGCGTAGCTGTGAGACATGGAATACGGGATGTACACCCATCAATTCCTCGGGTAGCTCAAGTTCGTAGGTGAGCTTTCCAATCCTCTTGCAAATCTTGTATGGGCCAACAAATCTAGGGGCAAGCTTTCCTTTCACATGGAATCTGACCGTTCCACGTAGCGGGGATACCTTGAGATAGACGAAGTCCCCCACATTGAACTCAAGTTCTCTTCTCCTTTTGTCAGCATAGCTCTTGTATCGACTTTGAGCAATTCTCAAATTCTCTCTTACCTGAGCAACTCCTTCTTCTGCATCTTGAATCTTAGCAGAGTCAAAGAATGATCTTTCTCCCAGTTGGGACCACATCAAAGGTGTCTTACAAGGTCTGCCATATAGAGCTTCAAATGGCGACATCTTGATACTGGCTTGGTAGCTGTTGTTGTAAGAGAACTCTGCATAGGGTAGGCATTTCTCCCAATCAGAGCCGTAATTCAGTACACTAGTGCGAAGCATGTCTTCTAAGATCTGATTTACTCATTCTGCCTGTCCATCTATCTATGGGTGGTAAGCGGTACTAAAATCAAGTTTGGTTCCAATAGACTTGTGCAGAGCTTCCTAGAATCGGGACACAAATTGAGGACCACGGTCAGATACAATGCTAGAGGGAGCTCCGTGCAGTCTGAGAATATGCTCAACATATAGATCCGCTAATTTCTCGGCGTTGGTCTTGGTCTTTACTGGTACAAAGTGAGCAATCTTGGTCAAGCGATCAACAATCACCCAGATGGAATCATTGCCTTTCTGCGAACGGGGCAATCCAACTATGAAATCCATGGATATGTTCTCCCATTTCCACTCAGGAACGTCAAGAGGCTTTAGCAATCCTGCAGGCCTTTGATGTTCAGCTTTGACTCTGTTGCAGGTGTCACAACGTGCCACATGTCCTGCAATGTCTGTCTTCATGCCTTTCCACCAGAAGTGTTTCTTTAGGTCTTGGTACATCTTTGAACCTCTAGGGTGAATACAGTATTTGGAATCGTGAGCTTCTGACAAAATTTCCTCTCGTAGTACTGGGTCAGATGGAACACATATTCTGTTCTTGAACCAGATGGTTCCTTGTTCATCTTCTTGGTGGTTGGTCTTGTAGCCTAGTTTCATCAGACCACAGAGATACTCAATCTCTTCACAACTTTTCTGAGCTTGACGGATGCGATCTGTGAGATCATATTGTATGCGGAGCTCATTCAGCAAGCCATGCGGTAGTATCTCTAGTTGGAAATCATCAATCTCTCCCTTGAGCTCAGGTGGTACTGATTCAGTGATCAAGGTGTGACAGTAACTCTTGCGACTAAGAGCATCTGCGACTACATTAGCTTTTCCCGGATGATAGTGAATTTCCAGGTCATAGTCCTTGATCAACTCAAGCCATCGGCGTTGCCTCATATTCAAATCTTCTTGAGTGAAAAAGTACTTCAAGCTCTTATGATCGGTGTAGATGTCACACTTGTTGCCTATCAAGTAGTGTCTCCAGATCTTCAAGGCATGCACAACTGCTGCTAACTCGAGATCATGGGTAGGGTAACGGTTCTCGTGTTCTTTCAACTATCGAGAAGCATAAGCTATCACTCTTCCATCTTGCATCAGCACACAACCGAGTCCTTGACGAGATGCATCACAATAGACTATGAAATCTTTGCTAATATCAGGCAATGATAGCACAGGAGTTGTGGTAAGCTTTAGTTTCAGTTCCTAGAAGCTTTGCTCACACGTGGGCATCCATTCAAACTCCTTAGTCTTCTTCAGAAGGTTGGTCATTGGACGGGCTATCTTGGAGAAGTTCTCAATGAATCGGCGATAATATCCAGCCAATCCCAAGAAACTTCTAACTTCTATCACATTGTGGGGTTGATCCCATTCTTTCACAGCTTCAATCTTGGCCGGATCAACTGCGACACCTTCAGCTGATAGTACGTGGCCTAAGAAGGCAACTTCCTGTAGCCAAAATTCGCATTTGCTAAACTTTGCGTAGAGCTGATGTTGGGCCAATTTCTCAAGCACGGTTCTCAAATGATGTTCATGTTCTTCAGCGGTGGATGAATAGACAAGGATGTCATCAATGAATACCACCACGAACTTATCCAGTTCATCCATGAAAACCTTATTCATCATGTTCATGAAATATGTGGGAGCATTCGTGAGTCCAAAGGACACCACGGTGAACTCAAACTGACCATACCTAGTCACAAAAGCTGTCTTCAGGATGTCATTTTCTCGAATCTTCATCTGATGATAGCCGGATCTGAGATCAATCTTGGAGAAATACTTTGCACCTCGAAGCTGATCAAGCAGATCATCAATTCTTGGCAGGGGTATTTGTTCTTGATGGTGACTGCGTTCAAGTTCTGGTAGTCAATGCACATTCTCATTGAGCCATCCTTCTTCTTGACAAACAGAACAGGGGATCCCCAGGGTGAAGCACTGGGTCTGATATATCCCTTCGAGATGAGCTCATCAAGCTGTTTCTTGAGCTCAGCCAGTTCATCAACTGACATGCGATAGGGTCTCTTGGCAATGGGTCCCGTCCCCGGTAACAGATCAATGATGAACTCTACATCACGGTCTGGTGGCATACCCGGTAATTCTTCAGGGAATACATCGGGATAGTCTCTGACTACTGGCACATCATGAACTATCTTCTCCTCTTTTTGTGATTCTGAACTTGCTTTAAGGGCACATAGGATAGAGGTGGACTTTCTAGACTGGGGTTCACATCTAACGACTTGGCCTGATGGGTGGGTCGCTTGGACATATCTAGGTGAACATGATATGATACCTCGGTGAATGGTTAACCAATCCATACCTAAGATGACATCTAGGTTAGTGGAAGGTAGCAGGGTTAGGTCAGCTCTAAAGATAAGACCCTCAATGGTAAGACTCACTCCCTTATAGATGTGGGTGCATTTTAGGTCTCCTAACGGTGAACTGGTGATGATAGGCTTTTCACGTGGGGTTACAGGCAGGTCATGTTCTCGTGCAAACTTGGATGATATGTATGAACAAGTTGCCCTAGAGTCGAATAGAACTGATGCAGTATTGCCATTAACTAAAAACATACCGTACACCACGTCAGGGGCAGCTTGTGCTTCCTCGGCGTCCAGATGGTTGAGACGTCCACGAGTAGCTGATCCCTTGAACTGAGACTTCTGAGCAGCTAAGTTCTGAGGGCACTCAGCGGCTTTGTGACCTGGTTGGCCACAAGCAAAGCAGGTGAAAGGTGTACCGCCTGTAGGGGTTGGCGCGGGTGCCTTCCAGTTTCCAGTGCTTAGTGCGGAGCGGTTCTGTGCTGGGCGTTCATTCGCTGTGCGGGGACGGTTGAAATGGTCTTGACTGTTGCGGTCCTGAGCATAACGGTCCCGGGGGTAACGATCCTGAGCAGGGTGGGAGTATTTGGCGGTGTAGCCTCCACTTTCCCTACTTGATCCAGGGTTGTCCTCCCTGTTGTGGCGAGAGCGTTCCCTAGATGGTGCATCTCTGCGGAACCTCTTGCGATCACGACCACAGAGAGACTCCTCAGGCTTACACTTCCTCTCCCTGTACTCTTCTCTAGCTTCAGCATGGTCCTTCTCAATCTGGATGCAGCGATCCACCAGAGCACGCAATGTGTTGCTCTCAATACCGCCAAACTTCAACTTGATGTGCGGGTTAAGTCCCTTACGGTAATAGTACAGCTTCTCCTTTTCAGAGTTCACAACATAAGAAGGTGCATAGCGCAGAAGGTTGGTGAAATGAGTAGTGTACTCAGTCACCCTGTCCTTTCCCATCTTGATGTTGCGGAACTCCTCGGCTTTGGCCTCCATGATACCCTTGGGAATGTGATACTCAGTGAATGCTTCAGCGAACTCATCCCACGAGATGTGGGCAGGGTCCTCATGGGAATCACTAAAACTGTCCCACCAGGCACATGCTGCACCTGTGAGCTAGTGTGTGGCAGCTCCAACACACTCATCATCGGTGAAAGTAGTGAGGTCAAGCTTCTTCTCCATTTCCTTGAGCCAGTCATTGGCTACAAGCGGGTCAGGGTCGGTGCCATCATAGGTAGGTGGCCTTAGCTTCAGAAATCCTTCTAGCTTCCTTTGGAAGTCGTTCTGCTGACCTCCCTGGCAACAGTTTGCTCCTTCAACAAGAGCTGCAAGAAGCTGGGTCTGTTGTGCCATCACTTCTGCTAGGTTTGGTGGTGGTGGTGGAGGAATGTTCTCCTCAGGCGGCGGAGTATTCTCCAGATGGAAGGGTATCCCTCCACGTCCACGGCCACGGCCACGACCACGGTTGTTGCTACCACGTCCCCCATTGGGTTCAACTGGTTCAGGGGTGGGCGCACGTCCTTGATTCATTACGCGATTAGAACGGCGGTTCGGCATCTGCAACACGGATCATAGAGAGTTTAGTGCTTGTGCCATAAGTGCTTATAATTCAATATGATTACATGATTTTGACGATTTAAAGAGAAACATTTATACTATCCAACACTCATTATAAAGAAGCAATAAGATTCATAAAGATGCAATAAGATCCGAAACATTCATTACATGGTTTTTATTACATAGCATCATCTCCAGTAGCTACACTTGAAGACGTGCGAGAATCGTTCTACTCATAGTGTCTCATAATACATCTCATAAGGGGTACATCATGGGGTACAACTTACGGAAGCTACTGACATGACTCATGACCACGTAGGGTCATCTACTCTAACTCGTACACCACAGCTGGGATACGACTGTTCTCGATCTCGATCTCCTCGTCAGTCTTGTGAAGTCGGGACACGTACTTCAAGGCCTCGGCGAGCTCCTCAGTAGGCTTGGCTCCAGGTAGGGTAGGGCAGGCGTCTAGGTTGAGGCGAGTTGGGGCTAACTCAAACTCCTCTATCCTAGGCTTCATCTTGCTGTGAACCTCCTTGGGTAGCTGATCCCACATACCCTTCATCTCCCTAAGGCGCTTCCTGTCAGACTTTTGCCAAGCCTGCCATGTCCTCTCACACTTGTCCTGTAGGTACTCGGTCTACCTGAGTGCCTCGATCAGGTGACCCTAGTTGTGAACGGCCTTCTTCCTAAACTCCTCTAGCTCCTAAGTTAGGGTCTTGTTCCGAGATTGGATCTTCAGCATATCAATCCCCTTGGATCTCTCTCTGTCTCCCCTACGGTTGAACTCGGCCTTCTTGTCATCCAACTCACTCTATAACTCCAAGACCTTGCTGTCAAGGTAGCAGTTCCTATTGCCTAGGTCGGCTGCTTTGTCCTGTAAGTCAGCGACCTTGGCTCTGTGGACTTCCTCATGACGGTTGAGCTCATCCTATAGCTTGGCAACTGTCTCCAGTAGACTAGCTCGCTCCTGTGCTCCCTGCGAGTCTCGCTCCTAGTACTCCCACCAAAGGGCCTGGTCCTGACGTCTCCTCTGCTCCAGCTGGGTCACGTACCTATCCTGCTCTAGTAGGTGAATAGCTGAGATGCGAAGGCATCTATCCTCCTCAGCAAGGATAACTCTGTCTGCTGCGAAACTCTGCTCACTGGGGGTAAGGCTGAGGTCAAGGGCCTGGGGAAGTAGACGGAACTCTATCGTCTTCAGGTGCTCGTAGTGGTCCCTCATCACTCTGTGAAGTGCCTTATGTGAGATGCCTGCAGTCCCTCCTCGACTGTGTCCTCTATAGTCAACTCGGTGAAAGCTGGGACAGAAGGTAAGGTAGTGCTAGCTGGGAACTCCACTGAGGTGACAATCGGTCCTTCGATTCCTCCTTCCTTAGCTGGCTTCCCGGTGCAGGTGACCATGACAAGCTCGTCGGGGACACCTAACATGACGAGAACTCAGCAGAGGGTCTATGCAAAACCCCCAAGCTCACATAGGTCAAAGGTAAGCTTGGCGTGGTCCAGAGGTAGCGGTCCTAGAGGCAGCCAGTCGACGTTCGTCGTCATCTGCATGTTTCAAGGGAACAGGTGTTAGTAGGTCAATAAATAGATAAGCCTTGCATAATAGAAAATGCAGGGTCGGTATATAACCGAAAGAAGGGTTGTCCACGTCCTATTCTATCGCCCATTTCTGAGGGTTTCATCCTATGGTCAAGTATGGCTCTGATACCAACTGAAATGACCCCAATTTCCACGAAGGGAAATCCACAGCGTCGAAGTGTAATAAGATCGTTGTAGATCATATTACCCAAATTCCAGTCGATTATCACATCCATACAACGATAATATCAGAGTACAAATAGTGCGGATTTATATAAATTATTACATCGCCGTATTGGCGGATTCAAAAGTAGCATTCATTCAGAACAGCTTGAAGATAAGATCGCCAAACTCGAGCGTAGGCACGAACCCCTCAACCGACAAACTCCTCGGAGCTATACTCCTCAGCAGAACCTGTATGCCAAAATTTATCTGTACAATTTGTACTGGCCACTCCCAACCCTATGAGCATTTGCTTTATGGAAATTGGATGCAGGTTGGATATAATCAAAGAAACCTATAAGGCTGGGGTTTCCTATGCAGTAGCATATCAAGTATATATTATAGTTGGTCAAGTTTTAACTCCATTCCCATACACATTTCACCCCATTCCCTTCCCCAAGCTAGGTTTTAATCCTGGGATCGATATACCACCATCTCCACTCCATCACCATACCATAACCATACCATCGCTAAGTCGACAGGCCCACTCCCTCTCGGCACTGTCTCAAGGCCCATAGCCCCTAGCTATGACCGACACTCTCTCACGGGGGAAGAAGAGAAGGACTCATCTCACTATCTAGTTTAAGTGAAACCCAGGAAAGGTCCATAGCCAACAAGTCAGCACATATATCGATCGATCAACCATACGCTCTACAGAGGTTTTACATAACCACAAGATCCGCCTTCCTCACTGACCATCGTCAACTAGGCTGATTCTGGCTGCTTGCTAGCCTAGGATAATGCCACTCTACCATTTTGCCCTGGTTCACCCCAAGTCAAGTCTGGGGTGGCTGAAACTGTGAGTCATGAGCCGGGTCCACAAGGTCTCCATGAAGTCTCGAAAGGGTGTGGGAGAGAATCCTCCACGCCCCGTACCTCCTTACACTGTCCGCTATCAACCTAGCAGTAGTGGCAATATCCTACCAAGTAGTCCAGCCGTCCCGCACCATATAGGGCGAGTGGTACGTAAGGCTTCCCGGTGAATCTGAGTACTAGTAAGTCCTTAGGGATGAAGCCAGAATGTCTCCATCAGGGTTTCCATATACCGTGCCACCACAGCACCTCCATCCTAGGCTCCACCTATCATAGGTTCACACCCAGGTCGACCTCATATACCATTTACCCACCATAGGTATCCATTTCTAGGGGTGCCTAGGTAGCATCCCATAGCAAGACTTGCCCCAGGCTCGTCGTATACTCCAACTTGGTCGACACAACCCTCACCCTCCACACACCCAAGTCACACACGCAGCACTCTCCCTATGGTCCAGATAACCCCAGTATCCACCATGCATGTAGTATAAGCGTAGTAGAAGTATAAGTAATGAAATGTATAGCAGTAAGCGTGTGTCTAGCCTAATAGCAGGGTATGTAGGGGTAAGGTTGCGCCAAGGTAAAGGCTTTCAAGCAAGCATACTATCATGCAAGTCCTATCACAATATGACTGTAGCAGTAAAGTAAAGCGATAGCAGTTCTATGTTAGCCATGCATAATAGGTGCTACGAAATTGGGTGGGATGTGGCACCTTCAGTGTAGTCATCTCCGTTCTCCTCACGATACTCACGATCCTCATCCGTCAGGTTCTCCTCTGAGTCTACAACGTTTGCATTACAGTCGTGTTAGCGACGTCTATAGAGTAGCACAAAGAAGCATTGAAAATTCAAAAGAGCAAAATGCACTCAAACATGGGTTCATTGCGTAGAGCTCGATTTTAGATGAATTTTAGTCCTGGTTTCATATTTTTCTGAGGTCGTATGATTTAGTTATGAATTTCCGAAGTTTAAATCATTTCTGAAAATGGAAAAAGGCTGAATTAATCCTGGACTAACACGTGTCATGCGGTGGTTGGTCCACGTGGCTTGCTGATGTCAGCATGACATCAGCATCATGGTTCCAAACTGACAGGTGGGGTCTAGCTAACATCAGCATGACGTCAGTATGACGTCATCTACGTCATCCACACCGACAGGTGGGGCCAAAGGCTATTGGGTCACTAACAGGAGGGTCCGGTCAAAGTCAACGTTGGTCAACGATGAGTCAATGGTCAACTGTCAACGGTCAATAGTCAAGGTCACTGACATGTGGGCCTAGGCTGCTTACGTCAGCAGCTGATGTCAGCGTGACGTCAACATGACATCACCTCGGCTGTGCTGGCTTCTGACATGTGGGTCTCACGTGACGTCATCATGATGTCAGTATCTGACGTGTGGGTCCAGGGTGTCCGTGTCACTAACATGTGGGGCTAGGTCAATGGTCAGTGTTGACCAGTCAATGGTCAATACGGGCCGGGTTCGAACTGGACCGGTTGGGCTTCGGGTTGGGTCGGTCTGGGTCGGGCCGGGCCGAACACGTGGCACGCTGTGACGCTGCCACGTCACGGCCGTGGGCTCTTATTGGGCTGTGGTCCATGGCTTGCGGTCTACGATGGACCAAGTGATGCTGGTCTATGGACCGCAGACTAGTCTACGGTGGACCAAGTCCATTGTCTGTTTCTCTCGGCTCGGCTCATATGCACCGAGTTCACGCAGGGGTGTCAGCGAGAGGGGGAATGTTTCCCCTGTCTTTCTCCCACGGCGGCGCTCCTACCGGTGGCAAGCTTCGCTGATGAGCCTCCATGGCGAGGCTGGTGCCCAACTAGGAAGGGGAAAAGCTACTCTAGGCCACGGCGATCATGATCCTAGGGCCCTAGTGGTGGCTGGGGTCTTCCAAGGCGTTGGCCATGGCGGCTGGCGGCTCAGCGGTGCCCGCCGGTGGCAAGGTCGCGCACGCCGGCTCTCTAGTAACTAGGCTGGGCAGACGATGGCTCCGGTGGTTTTGTGGGTGCATGACGAATGCGTCCAGGGCTCTAGCGGGGCTTCGGGTTCTCCTACAGCCGGTAGGGCTTCCCGGCGGCTACGGCGAACGGTGACGACGGTGAGGCGCGCGGTTCGCTATGGGCTCCAGCGAGGTGGTCACAGCGTGGTCACAGACGTGTGCGTGGGTGCGGGTGTTCCCAGCAGCCGAAGACGGCCTTGGCCTACATGCTCCCGGTGTGGAGCGCCATGGCCAAACAGCAGGGTTCGGCGGCGAGCAGAGAGACCGGAAGGCTCACCTTAGGTGGCGTGGAAGAATGGATGGCGATGCCGTGTCGATTCGAGGCTGTGTAGCTCCGGTGGCCGTGCAGTGCCGCATTGCCCGCGCCGGTGAGGAAGACGATGGCGTCGTTTTCGGCTCCGGTGATCTCCTTTTCCGCAGCGGCTTCAGCGCTTTCCTCCCCCTTCCCTTCCCCTTCTCCCTCCTCTCTCTTGGTTTAGGTGCGTGGTGTATGGCCACCAAATGGCGGCGGGCGATGGACAATCGCTAGGGCAACCGAGGCCGTGGCTTTATAGCCGGCGCCCCGAGCTCCAAGGCGGACGGCTGTGGATTGCGTCGAGCGCATCGAGTGGCATCACGGCGTGGGGTGGTTGGCACAGAGTTGGTGTGGGCGCTGCGCCAAGGGGGAGACAGGACCATGCCCCGGGCATGACCCCTGGCCCACCCCTGCCACCACTATCGGTGTTCTGTCAGAGGGGAGAATCGGTGTGGGTGTGGAGAAGATGAACAGGGAAAAAGGCTGACGAGTGGGGTCCATTGGCAGTGGCTGCGGGTGAAGCGGACGGACGCGCAGGCGTGGGTGACACGCAACTGACGCGCGGGCCCAAGTGGCAGCGACAGCTGTTGGGGCTAGGCGCGCGGGCGGCTGCGGTAGCCTGGGCCTGCTTGCTGGGCCTGCGTGCGCGCGCTGGGCTAGCTAGGCCGAGCGGTTGGCCGAGCAGGCCGAGCCAGCGAGGCCTTTTTCTTTTTCTGTTTTCTCATTTCTTTTCCTTGTTTGAATTCGAATTTGGTTTAGAATTTGAATTTAAAACTGAGGTAACTTGTTCATTGTAGTTTAGAGGATTTTGTTTAATAATAATTTTATGGTTTATTACTTTAATGGAATTGTTAAGCATAACATAAAGCAATGAAGATCCAACTCACAATTTTAGTTAACAATGTATGAAACATCTATTTGTTAGAAATTAAATAATCATAATCAACATATGACATGCCATGCTTATGTGTTGACTTAGGTTGGGTTACTTCTAATGCAACTCTTAGGTTGGGTTTCAATACATGACACTCATCACTACATGGAAGTTTTAAGAAAAATTTTGTAGTTGGTATTTTTAGGTGTATGGATTTTTGGGTTGTTACAATCATCCATTGGATACTATCATTGGTGATATTTCAAGAGGTGTGCAAACAAGATCAAGATTAGCATCATTTTGTGAGCATTTCTTATTTGTGTCATCCATTGAACCCAAGAAGATAAATGAAGCTTTAAGGGATGTTGATTGGATCAATGCTATGCATGAAGAGCTAAATAACTTCACAAGAAACCATGTATGGGATTTAGTTGAGAGGCCTAAGGATCATAATGTGATTGGAACGAAGTGGGTCTTTCGGAACAAGCAAGATCAAGATGGGATAGTGATAAGGAACAAAGAAAGATTAGTGGCTCAAGGTTACACTCAAGTTGAAGGTCTTGACTTTAGAGAAACATATGCCCTGGTTGCAAGATTGGAAGCAATTAGGATCTTGCTAGCTTATGCTTGTGCCAACAACATCAAGTTGTACCAAATGGATGTGAAAAGTGCATTTCTCAATGGGTACATCAATGAGCTTGTGTATGTTGAGCAACCTCCCGGTTTTGAAGATGAGAAGAAACCCAACCATATCTACAAGTTGAGAAAGGCTTTGTATGGATTGAAGCAAGCACCTAGAGCATGGTATGAGAGATTGAGGGATTTCCTACTCTCTAAGGGATTTAAGATGGGAAAGGTTGACACCACACTCTTCACCAAGAAGCTTGGAAATGACTTGTTTGTAATGCAAATCTATGTTGAGGATATCATCTTGGGATCAACAAATCAAGAATTTTATGAGGAGTTTGGCAAGATGATGGCAAGTGAGTTTGAGATGTCTATGATTGGAGAGCTTAGTTACTTCCTTGGTCTTCAAATCAAGCAAATGAAGAATGGCACATTTGTGAGTCAAGGCAAGTATATCAAGGACATGCTCAAGAAGTTTGAAATGGATGAGAGTAAAGCTATTAGTACACCAATGGGGACAAGTGGAAGCTTAGATAGTGATGCTAGTGGCAACATGGTGGATCAAAAGATGTATCAGTCTATGATTGGAAGCCTACTCTATGTGACCGCATCAAGGCCAGATGTGATGTTTAGTGTATGCATGTGTGCTAGATTTTAAGCCTCACCAAGAGAAAGTCATTTGAAGGCAACAAAAAGAATATTGATGTACTTGAAGCATACACAACATGTTGGATTATGGTATCCCAAATGAGCAAGATTTGAGTTGATTGGATATTCGGATTCTGATTATGCGGGATACAAAGTTGAGAGAAAGAGCACATCGGGCACATGTCAACTATTGGGAAGATCACTTGTATCTTGGTCATCTAAGAAGCAAAATAGTATAGCACTTTCAACCACCGAAGCGGAGTACATTTTGGTCGGTAGTTGTTGTGCTCAATTACTTTGGATGAAGGCTACCTTGAGTGACTTTGGAATTAAGTTCAAGCAAGTGCCATTGCTATGTGACAATGAAAGTGCCGTAAAGCTCACCAACAACCCGGTTCAACACTCAAGAACAAAGCATATAGATGTCCGTCATCACTTCATAAGAGATCACCAACAAAAAGGAGACATTTGCATAGAGAGTGTGGGCACCGAAGATCAACTTGCCAACATATTCACCAAGCCACTTGATGAGAAGAGGTTTTGCAAGCTAAGGAATGAATTGAACATACTTGACTTCTCCAATATGTGTTGATGCACCCCCATTAAATGACATGCCTCTCCTTCGAGCAAAGCAAGGTAAAGTTGATTGACATGTCATCCATCCATTGCTAAGGACTTGTTTAGTGCATCTAGTCATTTCTATCATGTCCTAGGCTCATTCATGAAAATCAAATGAATTTGATGCTTGTATAGTACCACTATTGTTTGTATGTTTGAAATGATCTAGTGGTAGCATATGACATGTTTGTGGGCTTGTAAACCTAGTGTTTGATTTAGAAAATGAGCTATAAGTGTTTAACTCAACATGGTACAATATAACCCTTATTTGGAGGTGTGAAGAAGCTTGTCCTTGGATCAAACCAAGTTAAATATCTTTTGCAAGTAATCTAGATTGAACCAAATTAGGAAAATGATCCTCATTTCACATGGTTTCACTCCAACCTATCTATAATTTGAGCTCACCTTTTGTGCTAATTGTTGCCAAAGGGGGAGAGGAACAAAGATATGAGTGATAGGGGAGTATTTGACAAAGGGGAGAGAAATAAAGATATGAGTGATAGGGGAGAGATATGGTAAAGGAAAGGGACCAATTAAAATTTTGAGCACACAAGTAGGGGGAGCAAGCTCATAAACTTGTATGATGCATTTGAACAAACATTTCATATATTTGCTTGCATGTTACAAGTTCTTAATTTCAATATCCATGGTTGTGTGGTGTATGCTAGTTATAGGGTTGAATGATGAAATAAAAAACTAGCATGCTTAGGCTAAAGTAACTAGACTAATGTTCATTCTATGGAAACTAGACCCTTGCATGTATTGTTGATCTCATGGGGTATTCTAGTTCTTGTGTATGTCTAGTCACTAATGATGCTAAGGATGGTATATTGGTGCACTCCGATTGGTATCACGCTTCAAAGGTCCATCTCTTATACCTTAGCATCACTTGGTAGAAATTGACTCCTATATTTCCTATCTAAGCATATGTGCAAGCTACAATCCAAACTCTTAGCACATATGTAGGGGGTGCAATTACTACCATTTGGAGTTCATGAAACTTGTCCATATTCTTTTACACATGGTAGATATGCTTGGGCAAGCAACGTGAATTCAATTAAATCTCAATTCATATCTTTGTGAAAGGGTTGTCATCAATTACCAAAAGGGGGGGAGATTGAAAGCTCTAGTTTGGTTTTGGTTAATTGATGAAACCCTAAGTGCTAACCTAGTTTATCAAAGTGATTATGAGATAGGTAGCACTACTCCAAGTGATGAAGCAATGACGAAAATCATGACAATGGCGATGGCATGGTGATGATCAAATGCTTGAACTTGGAAAAGAAGAATGAGAAAAACAAAAGGCTCAAGGCAAAGGTATATAATGTAGGAGCCATTTTGTTTTAGTGATCAAGACACTTAGTGAGTGTGATCACATTTAGGATAGATAGCCGTACTATTAAGAGGAGTGAAACTCGTATCGAAATGCGGTTATCAAAGTGCCACTAGATGCTTTAATTCATTGCATATGCATTTAGGATCTAGTGGAGTACTAACACCCTTGAAGATATTTGTGAAAATATGCTAACACATGTGCACAAGGTGATACACTTGGTGGTTAGCACATTTGAGCAAGGGTGAAGAAGACAGAGGAGATGCCAGCGTCGATCAAGTGACCGGACGCTAGATCTGAATGCACCGGACGCTGACTGCCTGCGTCCAGTCGCGCTGACCTAGTGGTACAGTAGCTAGGGTATACCACCGGACGCTGGGCTGTGTTCGATCAAGGTGGACCGAACGTGTCCAGTCGAGGAAAACGGATTTGGACCCTTACTGTACTCGACCGGACGCTGAGGCTCCAGCGTCCGGTCAGTTTAGTCGGAGTGTCCGGTCAGCACTTAGCTGTTGTGATTTGACGGTTCAGTTTTAACTCAGAGTGACACATGGCATAAATCAGCGGACCAGACGCTGAGTCCAGGGTCCAGTCAATATGACCGAAGTGTCCGGTCAGAGCACGTTTTGCCATGTGAAGGGGTATAACGGCTCTATTCCATGGGGGCTTCTATTTAAGCCCCATGGCCGGTTGTAGCTCCAACTCTTGCACATTTCCATTGACATAGCAACCTTGTGAGCTTAGCCAAAGCCCTCCGACTCATCTCCATCATTGATCCATCATCATTGTGAGATTGGTAGATAATCTAAGTGCATTGCTTGAGTGATTGCATCTAGAGGCACTTGGTATTCGTGTTGCGCTGCGGATTTCACTTGTTTCTCTTGGTGGTTGCCACCACCTAGACGGTTGGAGCAGCGGCGGAGGATTGGCATGAGTTGGTGATTGTTCGTGGCCATCTCCGGTGATTGTAAGGGGAGTTGTACCTTCCCCGGCAGAGTGTCGAAAGATAACTCTAGTAAATTGCTCGTGTCATTGAGTTACCTCACTTGTGGGTCGGTTCTTGCGGTGTCCTATCGTGTGGACGAGGTTTGTGAAACACCTCTTAGCCACTGAACCACCAAGTGTTGGTCGACACAACGGGGACTAGCGTGTTGGCAAGCACGTGAACCTCGGGAGAAAAATCGGTTGTCTCTTGACATTTGCATTCTCCTGGTGATTGGCTTGATCTTCTTCTTATGATTGGTTCATCCCCTACACGGCGGTATAATCACCCTACTTACTTGCTTACATTCTTGCAAACTAGTTGATACAAGCTCTTTAGTGTAATTAGAATTGAGAGCTTGCTTTATTATTTACATTCATCTAGTTGAGCTCTTTAGAGTAACAAGTTTGTGTGCCTAAGTAATCATTGCAACTAGAATTGTTGGATAGGTGGCTTGCAACTCTTGTAGAGCTAGAGCAAGTTTGCATTACGCTATTTGTCATACTAATCAAATTGATCTAGTTGATTTGTAGATTTTTAAATAGGCTATTCACCCCCCTCTAGCCATATTAGGACCTTTCAACCGAGTACCAGCAGCAGCCGGAGCAGGAACGCAGCTGTCGGGTACCTTAGAACGGGTTTCCCCGAGCGAACATCAAAGGGATCACTTAAGTCCCATCAAAAAATAAAGCTTGAAGGTAAGCCGCGGGCCCCTCACCCGCCACGTCTGAGCCCGCGAGGCTCTCCGCCTCGCCTTGAGTCTCGCGCAGAAGGTCTCGGGGTCCTGACACAATCTCCACCTCGCGTGAGGCTCTCCACGGAAGGCCTCGGTCGGGAACACAATCTCCGCCTCACGCGAGGCTCTTCACGGAAGGCCTCGATAGGGGGTGCATCCTTCGTACCGCGTGAGGCCTCCCTCAGAAGGCCTCGGCAAGGAGTCCGATCTTCGTCTCGGCGAGGCCAGCTTATCCATAGTCCGTCGCCCCCACCTCGGCCGGTCTTCCCGACAGCACGTCATGTCCCATTAATACTTCAACCACTCCCGCAATCTCAGCCGAACGATGGCTCGACACCACAGAATGGCCGATGGGACATGAGGTCGCATCAGCCCCATACCGGCTGAGACAGGGCATGGCGAGGATTACCGGTCATTGTATCCCAACGCTGTGCCCACGACCAGCGTGCACACTGGACTGTGTCCCGCGATCCCCGCCTCGAAAACAACATCGCACGGACAACTTGGCCCGGGTCATCACCGCCTCCAAGCCGACTCACCAGATCAGCCGCCCACTCGAGGCCTCGGCACTGTGCACCAAGGTCTCGGCTATCTCGGGGTTTGTGCCCACCGAGACCCCCCACCGCGGGGCAGCCTCAGCACCGACCAAGCCTCGGCCTCGCGCACAGTCCGTCCACAGCGGCTTGCACGTCCACCGCCGCACCCACTCCGAGGCAGTCCCGGGGCTCCCACGACGCATAGGATCGGATGGGACTAGCACGTTGCCCCAGTGCTCCAAGGACGGACCACTCCGATGACCACGCCGCCATAGGAACAGGCCACAGGGCTCGGACATGTCGCCCCTGTTGGCATGACGCCGCATAGTTAACACATGTACTGTCCTTGTCCTCCCTTCAACTATAAAAGGGGAGGACTTGGGCCACTTAGAGGGGGACACAGAGAAGAACACCTTGTAACACACACACGCTCACATCCCAGCCGCCTGAGAGCAACGTCTCAAGCGGCCCACACGACACCTCATCGAGACCTGGGATCAGCTCCCTCTCTCACCCTGCTTGTAACCCCCTACTACAAGCACTTTGGTGCAAGGAATACAAGATCGATCTCTTAGACTGGACGTAGGGCATCGATTGCCTGAACCAGTATAAACCTTGTGTCTCTTTGCATCACCATCCGAAATCGGGAGCACGCAGTTCAAATTCACTAGTCGGTTGAGGACCCCCGGTCCGAAACACCGACAGTTGGCGCGCCAGGTAGGGGACCTCTGCGTGTCAGTTTCATCATCCCAGCAAGTCCCGGATGGCAGACCCCGTACGACCATTGCGCCTCGGCACGGTGGTTTGGTTTGGGAGCCTAGAGTTCATGTCTCTAGGGCATGAGTGCGACATGGTACTCCTCACTCCTAGAGCCCCACCAACCGACGATGAAGTCATGCACCAGCAGCCCAGGCGCAGGCGGCGCCCGGGCGGCCGCTCTTGTCGTGCTCGCCTGTCACGACGCGAGCAAGACCACCCCGACGCTACACAAATCCGGGGCGGCACGCTGCTCCCCGCCGATATCCTATGACCAGCTATTGGCACAGGGTCCCTAGCCGAGGACCTATCTAGCCTGAGCTTGGACAAAGGAAAATCGCCGGTGGCACACAGCGATGCTCAGTCATCAAGCTCCGCTCCACCACTCCCTAGGGAGCCAATTCCGGCAAAGCAAAGTCCAGCGATGGCACCATCCCCATACCCCTTTGGGTTGAGAAACACCGCCGCCTCTTATGCTTACGCTTATGCTGCTGCTCACGCGGATCCCTCGGCACGCCACCAGCGCTTCGCCCTCGACTTCGACACCACCGAGTCGACCCACGCCTACGCTGATTCCTCGGAGGAGGACGAGGCATGGGCTGGAGCGGATTTCTCCGGACTCCACGACCCTGGGGCTATGCGCTAGTTCTTGGCCGCAAGCGACTACTGCTTAGGCTACTCCGACTCCGATGACGAGGGCACCTATGACCCCTGTCGGGGACCTAATACCGGGGTACCCCAGAAGGTGGAACCAACAACCGCGGAGCGTAAAAAACTTCTAGACGCATAAGGGCGCCGTTTCATCCCTCGTTCGGGTAAACAGGAGTTTGGTTCCGCCTCGCCCGACGCCTTTGGGAGATAACTCTGCCTCACCCGAGGGCTCAAGGTTAATCTCTGTCTCGCCCGACGCCTTGAAGACAGACTCGGTATCGCCCAAGGGCCAAGGGATAAACTCCGTCTCGCCCGACGCCTTGAAGGCGAGCTCGGTCTTGCCCGAGGGCCAAGGGATAAACTCCGTCTCGCCCGACGCCTTGAAGGCGGGCTCGGTCTCACCCGAGGGCTGAGGGATAGGTTCTGCCTCGCCCGACCCCGGAGGGGCGAGGTCGGTCTCACCCGAGAGATAGGAATTGGTCTCCATTTCGCCCAATGGCAAGGAACGAATCTCACCCTGCTCCATATCTAAAGATTGGATTCATCCTCCCTGACAACTTCTCCCCATTCCCTCGAGATGATAAGTACAGGGTAAGATAAGACGTTCGGGTCAACCATGGCTCCAAGGACCATACCCTGCGCCCTGGCAGGAAAAGTACTACTAGGGGATGATAGGACAGGTGCTTTAGACCCTTCTGAGCGCCGCAGAACCTGAAAGGTTGTACAGGTGCGTGCTCCTCGCCCTATAGAGTTGTAGGTGTCGCCTTCAGCTCTGGGACACGCAACCCGACGAAGATATACGACAACTGCTACGCTCCAGAAAAGGACTTAATATCTCCACGCACGACGGGAATTCCGTCACCATGCTGTAGACCCGAGGGAGCGGCGCCCGCTTCCTGACCCCTCAGGTCCAAAGCCAGAAGGCCTTGACCTCGGCGTTACTCCGAACCCCGATCCCTCGACACTCCGACGAAGACTCACAAGAACCAGAAGACGTGTAGAGCAAGGCTGGGAAAGGCTAATAAGTCAAAACCACTGTACTACAGCCCATACACTGAGCAGGACAACATTCTGTAATCAACCTGACATTCTATAGGGACATCAACAGTGTTGTAGGCACTTATCTTCCTTAGCACTCATCAGAATGAAGGACTAGGCCGGGTAGACATGAACCACAAGATTAGATAAAGCCCTCATCCTTGTAAAGCCACCCCTTGATCTATAAAAGGGGATGCGCCTATCCCATAAAGGGGACGAACTCAGGAAAGATCGAACAATACGACGCACTCGTACACACGGTCAAGCGGCTACGAAGCTCTTGACCACCTTTCAACCCTTCCATCAGAGACTTGGGACCAGTCCCTCTCTCGATCGTTTGTACCCCTTACTACAGACCGTTCACGGTGCTAATAACACGAGCAGCAGCAAACTGGACGTAGGGACATTCGGCCCGAACCAATATAAATCTTGTGTCCTTTAGCGCACCATCCGAGTCTAACGCGCATTACTATAAATTTACTTGCCGGTGCTTGTACGAAACACCGACAGTTGGCGCGCCAGGTAGGGGGCTTGCGCGTTCCAAATCAGGCCTCGGATGGCCACCCATGCAATCACCTGGGCCCCGGGCGCACACGTGCATTTCGGCAACCTAGATTTCATCATCACGCTAGGAGGAGAGCTGGCGCTGACTCACTCAGCCACCCCATCTCCCCCTTCCATCAACCTTAGCCGTCTCAGGCTTGAGGGCCGGCCGGGCAACTCTCGGGGAGTCCCGTCACCCAAGGAGGCCTCTCACAACACCGCCCTGTGTCCGAAAGGGTCCGTACGGAGCGCCCCGACAGCGTTTTCGTTCGGTCTCCGCAACGCAGCGGCGACCGCTGGCCGCCTTCTAGCGCTATGTATGGTTCAATCACCCACGGACGTCGAGTTCGTGGGGGCGATTGAGCAGGATACAGAGACCCTCTACGAGCTCCTCAACAAGGAGCCAGGATCATTCTCTAGCTCAGATTCCAGTAGGGGGAGCCACCACCCTTCTCGAGAGTGCTTCATGACGCAGACCCCCGAAGGTCACGTCAAAAGCGCCACCAGGGAAGAGGTCACCCCTACAAACAACCCTGACAGCGGATCTGGGGAAGAGATGACAGCCCCATCTCGCCTAAGGATGGAGCAGCTGAGGGCCTATCAGCAAGAGATCGATGAGGCTAGGCAAGGGCTCGTCCGGGAATATGCGGACATCAATCGTGAGATTGAACGCCGCAAAGACGGGGGGCGCGCGCGCGCCACGGCCTGCACCGTACATCAAAGGATTCTCACCAATGATGGGGCCCTTCCTCACTTTGCCCGAGCTAGCCAGAACATCACCGCAGCCACCGCCTTGCTGCATGGCCTTTCGGAGGCCGCGACGTCCGAGGATCGCCGCGCTCGCCGGGAGATTCGCACGTTGCTCGAACGTGCAGCGGCGCAGCAGGCGGAAAGTTCGTTGTCTCGACGATGCGAACCCGACACCAGCCAGCGCGCGCCCTTAGTGCGTCCCACCAAGGACGCATCTGTACACCAAACACTGCCAGCCGGCGGCAGCCCTCCGTCGTCCCAATACATCAACGCCTCGGCCATGGCCGCGACGTACGCAGCATCATCGACGCTCGGAGACGTGCCCACGGCGACGATGGAGAAGCAGCACGCCGCGGCTATCATCCCCAACGTGGCGGGCGCTACGACAGCAACGAGGACCGAAGCCCGAGCCCTGGCCTACCAGGCCCTCAGGCCTTCGGCCGACACATCCTCAACGCTGCGTTCCCCCTAAGGTATCGACCGCCTACCAACATTCCTAAATATTCTGGCAAGACAAATCCTGGGCTTTGGCTCGAAGACTATCGGCTTGCATGTCAGGTCGGTGGTGCGAGTGATGACAACTTCATCATTCGCAATCTCCCGCTGTTCTTGGCTGATTTAGCTCGAGCATGGCTGGAGCACCTGTCGTCCAATGCTATTCAAAGTTGGGCGGATCTAATGGAGATCTTCGTGGGTAACTTCTAGGGCATGTACAAACACCCTAGAAACCCATGGGACCTCAAGAACTACCGCCAGAAGGCCGATGAAACCCTCCACGAGTACATCCGGTGTTTCTCTCGACTGTGCAACGAGCTCCCGAACGTCGCCGATGCCGACGTGATAGGAGCCTTTCTGTCCGGGACGACCTGCGAATCCTTGGTCCACAAGCTAGGACGCAGGGGCCGGCGGACTACCAAGGAACTCCTGGACATCGCCACCAGTCACGCCTCTGGAGAGGAGGCGGTCGGAGCCATCTTTGATCGCTCCGATGGAAAGACAAGGCAGAACGAGGACGCCGGCGAAGGCGCCTCCAACCACCCCACCAAAGGGAAAAATAAGAAGCAATGGCGCGACAACTCACTCGTGGCCGCTGCCGACCGCAAAGGTGGCCGGAAGCCCGCGGAGGGCACTCCGAACCACTTCGAGAAAATGCTCGAGGGGCCATGCCCAAACCACGTCTTCCTAGCCAAGCACCTATACAAGGAATGCGGCCTTATGCGCAAATACTTGGCTGGGGGCCTTAATAAGGGGGAGCAAGGGAAGGAGCCTGTTCCTACCACTGACAACACAGAGGAGAAGGACGACACCTTCCCAACACCGACCGGCGCCCTCATGATCTTGGGAGGATCAACGGCCTATGACTCCAGGCGCCGCCAGAAGGCCGCACATCGTGAGGTCTATACCGCCGGACCGGCCACGCCAGCCTTTCTCCGGTGGTCGGAATCCGCCATAACCTTCGACCGGACCGACGATTCGGATGCCATCCCACACCCGGGAAGGTATCCGCTTGTTGTCGACCCGATTGTCGGTCCAAAGCGGCTCACCAAGGTACTGATGGATGGGGGCAGCGGCCTCAACATCATGTACGCCAAGACGCTCGACGAGATGGGCGTCGACCGAACGCACCTCCGTCCCATCCGAGCACCTTTTCATGGCGTCGTGCCTGGAAGGCAAGCTGTGCCACTGGGGCAGATCGACCTGCCCGTCACTTTTGGGGATCGGTCCAATTACCGGACTGAGACCCTCACCTTTGATGTAGTGGGGTTCCCGGGGACTTTCCACGCCATCCTAGGATGACCATGCTACGCGAAGTTCATGGCCGTACCCAATTACACGTACCTGAAGCTGAAGATGCCGGGTCCCCGTGGGGTCATCACCATCGGTACCTCCTTCCAGCGCGCTTACGAGTGCGAGGTCGAATGCTGCGGACACGCATCCGCAGTCATCGCATCCGACGAGCTCGCCACCCTCAGGGAGGAGGTCATTGAAGGGACACCCGACGCAAAGAAGTCGTCCGGATCGTTCGAATCGGCAGAAGGCTCCAGGGAGGTCCTCTTGGATCCCAGCAGCTCCGAGGGCAAAAAAGTCCGTATCAGGACCGCGCTCTCCTCCGAATAGGAAAGCGCGCTCGTCGACTTCCTCCGCGCCAACAAAGACATCTTTACGTGGAAACCCTCGGATATGTCGGGCATCCTGAGGGAGGTCACCGAGCATACTCTCCAGATCCTCCCGGGCTCCAAGCCGGTGAAACAACGCCTACGCCGCTTCGACGAGGAGAAACGCAGGGCCATTGGCGAGGAGATAGCCAAACTACTGGCCGCAGGATTTATTAAGGAAGTATACCACCCAGAGTGGTTAGCAAATCCTGTTCTTGTCCGAAAAAAGAGCGGGAAATGGAGAATGTGTGTCGATTATACCGGCCTCAACAAAGCGTGTCCAAAGGATCCGTTTCCTTTGCCACGAATAGACCAAATAGTCGATTCCACCTCGGGGGTGTGAAACCCTCTGCTTCCTTGACACATACTCCAGCTACCATCAAATCACGATGAAAGAGTCTGACCAGCTCGCGACATCTTTTATCACGCCCTTCGGATCGTTTTGCTACATTTCAATGCCGTTCGGTCTGAAGAATGCAGGGGCAACGTACCAACATTGTATGCTTAATTGCTTCGGAGACCTCATCGAGCGAACCGTTGAGGCCTATGTCGACGACATCGTAGTCAAATCCAAGCGAGCTGACCACCTTGTCGCCGACCTTGAACGAACCTTTGTGAAAATCCGGGCAAACGGCATCAAACTCAGTCCCGAAAAATGTGTTTTCGGGGTCCCGAGGGGCATGCTGCTCGGCTTCATCGTCTCCGAGCGTGGCATCGAAGCCAACCCAGAGAAAATATCAGCCATCACAAGGATGGGCCCAATCCAAAACATAAAGGGGGTTCAGCGGATCACAGGGTGCCTTGCCGCCCTTAGCCGATTCATTTCACGCCTCGGCGAACGAGGACTCCCCCTTTATCGACTCCTGAAGAAAACTGACCGCTTCGAGTGGACAGCCGAGGCCCAGGAGGCGCTTGACATGGTTAAATGATTTTTAACTAAGCCGCCGGTCCTAGTTCCTCCATGCGACGGAGAATCTCTCCTACTATATATATCGGCCACCACCCAAGTGGTTAGCTCCGCCTTAATAGTAGAGCGAGAGGAAGAGGGGCACGCCTTCAGGGTGCAGCGCCCTGTATATTTCATCAGTGAAGTATTATCCGACTCCAAAACCCGCTACTCCCAAATCCAGAAACTTCTCTACACCGTCCTCATCACCAAAAGGAAGCTACGCCACTACTTCGAGTCACACCCCGTGACAGTAGTGACGTCGTTCCCCCTCGATGAGGTCATTCGTAGCCATGACACTACGGGAAGAACCGCAAAGTGGGCACTCGAGCTGATGGATCAGGGCATTTCTTATGCCCCCTGAACGGCGATCAAATCTCAGGCACTAGCCGACTTCATCGCGGAGTGGACCGAGGTCCAAATGCCACCAGCAGCCATCGATCAAGAGTACTGGACAATGTATTTCGACGGATCGCTGATGAAGAAGGGCGCTGGGGCAGGACTAGTCTTTGTATCCCCCCTTGGAATCCACATGAGGTACATGGTTCAGCTTCATTTCCCCTCATCCAACAATACTGCAGAATACGAAGCGCTCATCAACGGCCTACGAATCACCATCGAGCTGGGCATCTGATGCCTTGACGTCAGGGGCGACTCTCAGCTGGTAGTCAACCAGGTCATGAAAGAGTCATGCTGCCACGACACCAAGATGGAGGCATACTGTCAAGAGGTCCGATATCTGGAGGACAAATTCGACGGCCTCGAACTCAATCACATCCCCAGGCGCCTCAATGAAGCGGCCGACACGCTCGCAAAAGTAGCATCTAGCCGAGAGCCAGTCCTAATAGGCGTCTTTGCCAGTGATCAACACAAACCCTCGGTACACTGCGCGGGGTCAGAACAAGCCGATGATGGCCCTTCTAGTCTGACCCCCGGGGCCAATCCGCCAACTGCTCCACTCGACCCCGAGGTCATGGAGCTTGAAGGGGACCCAGCAGTGGAGTCCGATCCTCCCGATGACTGGAGAACACTTTACCTTGACTATCTCCTCCACGACGTACTACCGACCGACAAGACGGAAGCCCGACAGCTCGCACGACGCGCCAAGTCCTTCGTTCTTGTAGAGGGTGAACTCTACAAACGAAGTCACATCGGAATTCTGCAACTCTGTATCCCTGGCGAACAAGGAAAACTTCTGCTGGGCGACATTCATGGTGGAGCGTGCAGTCATCATGCCGCACCAAGAACCTTGGTTGGGAATGCATTCCGACAAGGTTTCTACTGGCCCACCGCAGTAGCCGATGCCGAGCAAATTGTACGCACCTGCGAAGGGTGCCAATACTACGCTCGGCAAACACACCTCCTGGCCTAGGCTCTCCAGATGATCCCCATCACGTGGCCCTTCATGGTCTGGGGGCTCGACCTGGTTGGGCCACTCAAAAAGGCGCCCGGGGGCTTTACCCACCTGCTTATCACCATAGACAAGTTTACAAAATGGATTGAGGCTCGACCAATATCCACGATCAAATCCGAGCAAGCCGTGCTATTCTTCCTCGACATCGTCCATTGCTTTGGAGTACCGAACTCCATCATCACGGACAATGGCACGTAGTTCACCGGGAGGAGATTCGTTCGATTCTGTGATGAACAACACATCCGGATTGATTGGGCAGCCGTCGCACACCCCCGGACGAACGGGCAGGTCGAGCGCGCAAACGGCATGCTTCTTCAAGGCCTCAAACCTAGAATTTTCAACCGGTTGAACAAGTTCAGCGCGTGTTGGCTCGCTGAGCTCCCGGATGTGCTTTGGAGCCTAAGGACAACCCCTAGCCGGGCCACCAGCTACACACCTTTCTTCATGGTCTACGGTTCCGAGGCCATTCTCCCAACAGACCTCGACTACGGAGCACCAAGAATCAGAGCATATGATGAACAGGGAGCCGAGGCATCTCACCAAGATGCCATGGACCAGCTGGATGAAGCCCGCGACATCGCCCTCCTCCCTTCAGCTAAGTACCAGCAAGCGTTGCGGCGGTACCATAGCCGACGGGTGCGGGGTCAAGCCTTCAACGTCGGAGACCTCGTCCTCCGTCTTGTGCAGAGCAACAAGGATCGCCACAAACTCTCCCCGCCCTAGGAAGGGCCCTACGTCGTCGCGGAAATACTTCGCCCAGGCACCTACCGGTTGAAAACCATCAAAGGTGAGGTCTTCACCAATGCCTGGAACATTGAGCAGCTACGTCGCTTTTATCCTTAAAATAAGCATACGCTCTTCCTTATCAGTTTTTGTCATAATAATACCCCGATCCTTAGTGACTTCCGACCCCTGCAAATAGTGAGGGGTCAGACCTCACTCGGGGGCTAGCATGAGATCATAACATATGACATGTGTAATACAAATATTACGCTTGCAAAAAATTCCTGTGTTATACTTACAAACATTCTCTAAGTTTTCCATTCGCCTCATAAACGAGTCTCGAGGGCTAAGATCTTGGGAACCAATTCTGAATACAACTGGTAGGACTACGAGACGCCCATGCCCCAGCGGCTGCAACCTCTTTGCTCACCAGTTCAATCAGAATTAGTTCGCCCACGTTCCTAGCTTCCTATAGCTTAGACCATGAGAAGAGCCGAAAAGCACTAAAATCATTCCTACAGAAAGGAGAGAAGATAAAAATTGCTTGCCATAAGCAAAGGATGTAATTTCATTCATTTTTTGCACAAATTCGTCACTTACAAAGCGATTTCATTACAAAGAGGAACAATATACTTATAAATTCAGAGGACTATTTGCTCGGGGGCTTCCCCACAAAGTTATTTCATTACAGTCTCTGCTTAGCTCTACTACAAGTATTACTGCGGTCGCCGCGCCGCGCCACGCTCTCCATCGACGACGCCCAGGGCATGTACACGGGCCAGCTTGTCTACTATGGTCGCCGCGACACGCTCTCCATCGGCGACGCCCAGGGCATGTACACGGGCTAGCTCGTCTACTGCGGTCGCCGCGACACACTCTCCATCGGCGACGCCCAGGGCATGTACACGGGCCAGCTCGTCTACTGCGGTCGCCGCGCCATGCTCTCCATCGGCGACATCCCGATATCCCGCCGCTTCGCTGGACCCTCGAAGGCGCCACCATCCACGACGCCTCCACCGGAGCATCCGAGGACTACGCCATCATCGTTAGCCGCAACCTCGACAACGACGCCACCGCCAGGGCATCTGGGGACTACGCCATCATCCCCAGCCATAACCCTGACAATGGCGTATGAGCAGGAAACGCCTCCCACCAAAGGAGGAGCACAGCGGACGACGGCGCAGTCGACGACGTACGACGCCCACCGACGCCTCTTCTCCTTCGACAGCAGCGACTCCTCAGCAAGGGCAGTACGCACCATCTCATCTACATTGGATAACCTCCGGCTCAACATCACGCGCCGGACTCGCGAGCAAAATTGTGAGTTCTCTCTCTCTCTCTCTAGCATTACTCTTCCTCACTCAGGAATTGCCACGATGCACGGACGCGTTCGGCGAAAAGGAAGAAGAAGGAGAGATAGCGGCTCGGAGGCAGAAGAGGAGGTGGGATGAGAACTCCTCTCCCCCTCCCTATTTAAAGAGGAGGCGTGGTAGCTAAGGAAAGGCGAAAGGTTGGACGAAAAACCCTCTCCCTTCCCCTCTTTAAATACGGAATCAATGCTGATTGATATCTGAGGGGACGCGCCGAAACTGACGGGACGCACCCCGGTCGATGAGGCGTCCCTCTTTGGTCAAACTGAGCACTGCTTGGGTATGGCCCGCTACTGACCCACTCCGGACGTGGCAATTAAGGCGCCCACATAGGCAGACAGCCCTTCACCTCCCCATGTAGGACCACGGACGATCCGATGACAGGACCTTTCGGATCTCCTAGGCCGGCCGTTCGGCCCAGAAGACACGACGAACGAACATCCAAAGAAAGGTAAGCCTCTCAGCGTTCTTACTTTATGCGTTAAAATTCATTCACGAGTTTTCGACCCCGTCAAACGGCGGGGATATGAACATCACTCGGGGGCTACCGAGGATGACTACCAGTCTAGGCATCCTCTTCACCCGACCCCTCCGTACGCTTGAAACTGGGAGTACGGAATATGGGCATAGAACTTTGTGTAAAACTGGACGAACTGGCAGACCCTATGCCTCGGTGGCTACAGTGTTTTTCATTCACCAGAAAAACCATGCTCAAGTACCCCTCGCGTCTCCGGCTTCAACGTCTGCCTTCTCAAGAAGGGTTCGGAGGGGTCCACCTACAGAGTCTCTCCCAAAGGAGAAGCTGTCAGGTTCCCTAAGTTAATTAAACGGCTCGGATCGCCACCGAGACACGAAAAACAAAGAATAGCAATTCTTATGTAGGTTACTCCAACCTCATCGCGAATATCAGGGTTCGAACCCCGCGCGGACACGTTTGGTAAGAGCCTTTCATCACTCATACCGCCAAGGTAACGTTGCCGACCCTGCCTTCGTTTTGATTACATTATACGTAAGCAAAACATCCCAACGCTTCGTGTCGCACCACGAAACGGCTGTCGCCTCATTCGATATAGGCGACCACAGGCTGAGGTTCGAAGGTCGGCCCATGAAGGGCTTGAGGCCGCCTCATGCCGAACAGAGCCAGGGAGAGATAACCGAGACAAGCCCCAGCGGCCCTGCCTGACCCCGCTCAGAAGCGAACAGGGACGTCTTGACCTTCTCTCGTTCGATTCTAACCCCGAGCCAAACCCATAGAATCTCCATCGAGGAGAGGCCATCGGGCCCCCTGAGCTTATCGAACGACTTAGGCATCTGCCGGGAGGCGGGTTAAGAAGTTGTGGAGTGCCACTAGAGGGCTCTATCGACCCCATCAGCAAATGATGGACCCAGATTCCACACGAACATACCCGTTAGTGAGCTCGTTGAGCGCGACACTCGAGCCGTCGAGGCAAGTGTCGTTCACTCAGCCCCTCCGATTGCGAAAACCGAGGACGGAGTAACACGCAAATAACGGCCGACCCCTATTAGACCCTAACAAGGCTCGAGGGCTCGAGCCAAACAATATAGGGACACAGATTCGAAGGCCCCACCTTGCCGAGCCCATAGAGTCCCCAGTTGGGGATTTCTGTTGGAAGACAGGGCAGGGAATATTGTGATGACATCCATGGACTTCGTCGACCCTGTCACTAAAACCATAGTTCCGATCTCTAGTAACCCCCAACCCCAGCAAATGCAGGGGGTCAGACCTTACTCGAGGGCTGGTTAAGGTACGGCTGCCTCCTTTCTTTCTTTCGGAACAATCTCCTCGCATTATAACCAGCGGTATAATTCAGGGGATCAGATTGGTAAGATCATAAAAAATCAAACAAAACAAAATTACGACGCAAAATCACGAAAAGCGTCCAGACTCGAAAAATACTGACACTTATCCACATATTACACATAAGTTGTTCTCAAAATTGTTCAACTAATTATTCCCGCGGAGGGAGAACCATCTCTTTCAGATTGTCTGCCAGGTTCTTCGTAAGAGGAGCAACCATCTTCTCCATTTCCTCTAGCTCTTCATCCTCGTAGGTGAACGGGAAGCCTTCGCTCATCACCTTTAGGTTTATTTCCTTCTCATAATGGGTGTGGGCGACGGTGAAGGCCTGGGTAATCCCGGCGTGAAAGGCACTCTCCTCAAGCTGGCCCACCCGAGCTGTGATACCTGCGACACGAGCCGCAAGCGGGCTGCTCTCCACCGGTTCCGTCACATTCAGGGCATTAGGGCCACCCCGACCGTAGCTTGTAGAAGATCGTGCTCATCACTCTCAACCTGAAGGGCCCTTCACGCATAGGCAGCCTCTTTTTCTAGCTTGGTGGAGACGTTCTCAGCTCTCAACCTTTGGTTCACCGCGTCACCGAGCTCCGCCCGGAGAGAGCGGACCATCACGACATCATCGTCCACCTTCTGCTGGAGGGCCGTGGCCCTACTCTCGGCCTCCCGCCAGAGTTCCCGCTCCATCTCCAGCTCCTTCAGGACTTCACTGGCCTTCTCATTGACCACGGCATTCCTCTGCAGTAGCTCGTCTCACTCTTTCTGGAGCCTAGCAATCTCCTCCCCATCCAGCTTAGACCTCGCCGATAGATCCTCGAACATCCCGTGGGCCTCCTCCGCGTCCTGACGTGCTTGGGCCTCCCGCTCCTGGGCGGTAGCAAGCTGGGCGGCCATGTCTGCTCGCAGCCGGGCCTCCTTGAAAAGGCGATCCCTCTCCGCCTTCTGCTCATAGAGAAATTGGGACTTTTTCTAGCTACGAGCAACAAGAATCCGAAGAGGAAGAAGACCGGTATCAGAAAAGCGAAAACACAAAAACATGCGCAGAAAGAAGAAAGCCCAGCAAATACCTGAGTAGTAGGAATAACAATCTCACGGAGGGCTCCTCTGGCCAGGTCTAGGGCGTTCAGCATGGTCAAAATCCTGATGTCAAGACCCTCCCGCTCCATGCTCTCAGAATGATCATCGAGCGAGAAAAGGGCCGACGTCGGGTCCTGAGCGGCCATCCACTGGAGCGGTGGCTCCCCCCGCGCGGGGGAGCGGTCTCCTCCCGACAAAGGGGCCAGGGGCAGCTCCCTCCTGACCCTATGCGGCACCACTACCGTGCTCGAGGATCCTCCGACTGGATCCTCCTCCATCTGGGCCACTTCGAGCGCCACGGGCGGATCCACCTGGGCCTCCGGTGGCGTGGATTGCACTATGCCCTCGTGCGCTACCACGGCCATACCCGGCTGGTCTAGGCTTGGCGTAGTCACGACCGCCTCCACCGGCGGTATATGGCCCTCGGCCGGCTGTACCACGTCCGCCATGAAGGAAGCCGCCTGCTCGGTAACCTCCGCGGGCGTTGGCGCCACCACAGACGTCGTCGGGTCGGCCAACGTGGCCCCGACGTCGGCATCACTCCTGCCCGAAATAGGGGTGATGGCAGGCGACACCATCTGTCCCGCTTGAATGGCGAGGCTCTTCTTGGGCGCTAGCCCCAGGGGGTGACCCGTCTGCAAGAACCTGCATAAAGGTAATAACCATTAAGTCAAAATAAAAATGGAAAAAGGATGAAAACAGAGGAATCAACAGCTTACGTTGACGTCCTCGGCTGGCAGAAGCGTTTTGGGGATGGATCCCCAGATCCCTGCCCTGACTCATCTGGGCGGGACCGTTTCATGCCTGCCCCCTACTCCGGGGCAGGGGGGTTCATCTCGTCGGGCGCGACACCGGAGTCGCTCCCCTCCATCATCTCGTCGGGCGTGGCACCGGAGCCATCCCCCTCCATCGTCTCACGGGGTGCAGCACCGGAGCTGCTCCCCTCCATCGTCGCCTCAGGGATGGCGGCGGCAGGCCCGCCCTCCTCTGTCCACCGGTCCTCGGCCAGCACACCGTGCGAAGCGGCGGATTCGCCGGCCTCCACTGACCTCATCGATCTACTTCCCTCTGCGTGGAAAGGGAAGGGCCCCTGCATGGATGGGTGGCCACTCGTCAGCGTGTCCTCGTCCTCCAGGACGCCCCAATCCATGCCAACGGCTACCTCGTCGTCGTCATCATCATCATCGTCATCGTCGTCGTCCTCACTGCTCACGTCCTCTCCCTGATCTCGTGCCTCCTGCTTCAGTCGTTTCGCCTTCTTCATCTCTTCCTTTGCTTTCTTGTCCCGCTCGGCCGTGAGTCGATTCGCCGCCGCCATGACCTTGTCCTTCAGCAGTGGAACCGGGCTGTCCTTAAAGACCAGCACCCTCGGCTGGTCCCAACGTCATAAAGCAAGGGTTAAAAAATGGAGATCCAGGAAAAAAGAAAAGAGCACGGGAGAGGAGGGCTTACGAATTCAAAGAATCTAGGCTTTGGCCGCATTAGGGGGTGTCCGGGCACCGGATACACAATGTCGAGGACCCTGCCAGCAGAATCCTTCGTCGGCTCTATCGCCTCCTTGATGCGCTGCGCCACTTCCGAGTAAGGGAGCGCCTCGTCAACAAGCACCGTCCCCTTGAACGATATCCCAGGCATCATCCGATGCAGGGGAAGCACACGCGCCATCAGGGGCGCCACCCTCCTAGCGTGGTAGGCACCGATAATCCCTATCCCCTTTACACCCCGACCCTTCAGGGCTTGGAGGGTGGAAAGAAGGTTGGAGATGTGTTTCTTGTCTTTGGACTGGATGCCCCAGCCCCACGACTCCGGAATGTCCACAATAAGACGTCCAGTATACTTCGGTAGGGTGGCACTCGCATCATCCCTAACGTAAAACCACTACGAGTGCCATCCTTTGTTGGATGTCGCCAGACGCATGTATGGGTAACCCTTCGATCGGGTATGGCGTAGATGAATGCTGGCACATCCCATCGGCGCGTTCACGTCTTTCCCCCCAATTTTCCTCTTTGACAGACTAATGTTAAAGAAATACCGCCACAGATCAAAATGGGGATCGATCCCCAGGAAACCCTCACACAGGGCAACAAACGCTGCCATGTGCTGAATCCCATTGGGAGTTAGATGCTGCAGCTCTACCTCATAGTAATCCAACAGCCCCCGAAGGAATCTATGCGCGGGTACCCTAAATCCCCGCTCATGGAAGATGGCAAAAGAGACGACATACCCTTCAGGCGGCACCGGCTCACCCTCGTCGCTAGGTAGCAACCACTCCTGGATGGTGGACAGTGGGCGGAGAAGGTCACGGCGGACGAGGCCCTCCAGGCGCTGGGAGGTGATGCTTGATCTGCCCCACAACTCCATTAAAGCAGTAGGGGGGAAGGGTAGGCGCGAGCTTGACGACGGCTGGAACACGAACGTAGGCCGGTCGACGGTGGCGATGCGGGTGCGAGAGGCTAGGATGATTGGCGGCGGATGTTTCAGAACGCAAAGGTAGGGGAGCGAAATACGGAACCTCGGGGGCAAACCCCGTGGTTTTATAGGGGGCGACGGACGCGAGAAGGGCAACCGTCCGCCTCAATCTCTGGGCCTGCCACGCGCGCCACCACGTCACGTCACGGGACACGCGCCCGTAGTCTCTATCCTCTCACCCCAAAAATCTCGGCGAACGGTTCGCCTTCCCCAGGCGAACCCAGACTCTCTACCCACCTGGGAAACACAAGCCACGAAGGCCTGTTCTTTTCTCTTTGGCCCACCTAGGGCCCAGAAGCTCGCCGGCCGGCCCAACTAAGGAAGGATCCACGAATGATCCAAAATCAAGGGCAGAAGCACTAGTTAGGTCAGCCCCGAATCAGTTCCCAGCGAACAGGATGCCACGACCCACTCGGAAAAACATCCAGTTGATAAAAAACTAAGTCCTTCAGCCTTACCCACAAAAGGACCGATACAACCCACCGGGCGACTCTACTCGAATCACCCGGGGGCTCGGGGGCTACACCCATCGGGTCGCTCGCGTGCACCCTCTGGCGAAGTAACTTCGACGAAGTCAAAAAACATCCTCCAGGCGGTTCTACTTGAATCACCTAGAGGCTCGGGGGCTACTGTTGGGGACCTAATACCGGGGTACCCCAGAAGGTGGAACCAATAATCGCCAAACGTAAAAAACTTCTGGACGCATAAGGGCGCCGTTTCATCCCTCGTTCGGGTAAACAGGAGTTTGGTTCCACCTCGCCCGACGCCTTTGGGAGATAACTCTGCCTCGCCCGAGGGCTCAAGGTTAATCTCCGTCTCGCCCGATGCCTTGAAGACAGACTCGGTCTCGCCCAAGGGCCAAGGGATAAACTCTGTCTCGCCCGACGCCTTGAAGGCGGGCTCGGTCTCGCCCGAGGGCCAAGGGATAAACTCCGTCTCGCCCGATGCCTTGAAGGTGGGCTCGGTCTCGCCTGAGGGCTGAGGGATAGGTTCCGCCTCGCCCAACCCCAGAGGGGCGAGGTCGGTCTCACCCGAGAGATAAAAATTGGTCTCCATTTCGCCCAACGGCAAGGAACGAATCTCACCCTGCTCCATATCTAAAGATTGGATTCATCCTCCCTGACAACTTCTCCCCATTCCCTCAAGATGATAAGTATAGGGTAAGACAAGACGTTTAGGTCAACCGTGGCTCCAAGGACCATACCCTATGCCCTGGCAGGAAAAGTACTGCCAGGGGATGACAGGACAGGTGCTTTAGACCCTTTCGGGCGCCGCAGAACCCGAAAGGTTGTACAGGTGCGTGCTCCTCGCCCTATAGAGTTGTAGGCACCGCCTTCAGCTCTGGGACACGCAACCCGACGAAGATATACGACAACTGCTACGCTCCAGAAAAGGACTTAATATCTCCACGCACGATGGGAATTCCGTCACCACGCTGTAGACCCGAGGGAGCGGTGCCCGCTTCCCGACCCCTCAGGTCCAAAGCCAGAACGCCTTGACCTCAGCGTTACTCCGAACCCCGATCCCTCGACACTCCGATGAAGACTCACAAGAACCAGAAGACGTGTGGAGCAAGGCTGGGAAAGGCTAATAAGTCAAAACCACTATACTACAGCCCATACCCTAAGCAGGACAACACTCTGTAATCAACCTGACATTCTACAGGGACATCAATAGTGTTGTAGGCACTTATCTTCCTTAGCACTCATCAGAATGAAGGACCAGGCTGGGTAGACGTGAACCACAAGATTAGATAAAGCCCTCATCCTTGTAAAGCCACCCCCTTGATCTATAAAAGGGGATGCGCCTATCCCATAAAGGGGAGGAACTTAGGAAAGACCGAACAATACGACGCACTCGTACACACGGTCAAGCGGCTATGAAGCTCTTGACCACCTTTCAACCCTTCCATCAGATACTTGAGACCAGTCCCTCTCTCGATCATTTGTACCCCTTACTACAGACCATTCACAGTGCTAATAACACGAGCAGCAGCAAACTAGACGTAGGGACATTCGGCCCGAACCAGTATAAATCTTGTGTCCTTTAGCGCACCATCCGAGCCTAACGTGCATTACTATAAATTTACTTGCCGGTGCTTGTACGAAACACCGACAACCCCACTCGCGAGTGTTTTCACGTTGGACTCGGGATGCCGAGGGCGGGCGAAGAGGACGAGGGGGCAGGTAGCCGTTCCCCGCTTCGCCCAGGTACAGGCGCCGCCACACCTCCACGCATTATCCTGCCGGCAGCAAGGAACGAGAACCTCGCTCCTGCACGACCTCAATGCTCGGACCCAGAACAGCTCCATGAGCTCCAGGCCAAGGTCGAACAAGACCGACTTCTTCTACAGCAGCTTCGAGACTCTCTCGAACAGGAACAGCGAGGTCGCGGCGAGGGCAGAGGAGCCCGACGGAGGGCCCACGATGTGCATCACCGCATCCATGACGACGAAGGGAGTGAGCAACCCCCAGTCTCCAATCGTGCTAGCCAGAACGTCACGGCTGCAGCAATGCTGGTCCACGCAATGCCCGAGCCTTCTACCACGGAGGGGCGGCTGGTCCGCGGTGAGCTCCGGGATCTCCTAGAGACCGCCGCGGTACAGCAGGCCGAAAGTTCTGCCTCCCGACGGCACAGGGGCGCCTCGAACTTGCCCGCAGCCCCACCTCGGTAGGATAGGGAAGCCTCAGTTCGTCCCAAACCCACTCGCGCACCGATAGCCCACAGGGTCCCTGTGCTTCTGGACCGCCTCGGCAATCGACGTGAGGTGCAGGGAGACCATAAGGTGGTCAGCAGGCGACGACGCCACGACAATGAGGGGCCCGCTCGGGGCTACCACCCACACCGAGGCGGCCACTATGACAGCAAGGAGGACTACAATCCTTCCCCTGAACCGCCAGGCCCTCGGGTCTTCAGCAGGGCCATCCGTGCTGCCCTTTTCCCGGCCCGGTTTTGGCAACCAGCCAATCTCGTGAAATATAGCGGGGAGACCAACCCCGAACTCTGGCTTGCCAATTACCGCCTGGCTTGCTAGCTAGGTGGCACGGATGATGACCTGCTCATCTTCCGCAACCTCCCCTTGCTCTTGTCAGACTCAGCGCGAGCCTGGCTCGAGCACCTTCCTCCCTCGCAAATCCACGACTAGCGCGACTTGGTTAGGATCTTCGTCGGGAACTTCCAGGGCACATACGTGCACCCTAGGAACTCCTGGGATCTTAAGAGATGCCGCCAGAAGCCGGACGAGTCTCTCCGAGACTTCATCCGGTGCTTCTCCAAACAGTGCACCGAGTTGCCCAGCGTCGGCGACTCGGAGATCGTTTAGGCTTTCCTCTCTGGCACCACCTGCCGAGACCTGGTTTGAGAGTTAGGTCGGAACGTACCGCGCTCCGCTGCTATGCTCCTCGACATCGCCACCAACTTCGCCTCAGGTGAGGAGGCTGTCGGAGCCATCTTCCCCGACAGCGACAACAAGGGTAAGCGGAGGGACGAGACCCCCGAGGCCTCGGCCTCCCACCTCCCCAAGAGAAAGAAAAAGGGGCGCCTAGGGAAGTAGGAGGTCCTGGAGGCCGATCTGGTCGGGGCCGCAGAACGCAAGAATCCCCGAGGCCCCAGAGGCCCTAGGCCTTTCGATGACATGCTTAAGAAACCCTGCCCTTATCACCAAGGCCCAGTCAAGCATGCCCTCGAGGATTGCTCCATGCTGCGATGTTACTACGCCAGGCTCGGGCTCCCCGACGACGATGCCAAGCAGAAGGGCACCGGCGACCAGGACGAGGACAAGGACGACGGGTTCCCCGAGGTACGCAACACCTTCATGATCTTCGGTGGACCCTCGGCATGCCTTACGGCGTGGCAGCGCAAGAGGGAACGTCGAGAGGTCTTCTCGATCAAGGTAGCCACCCCCAGTACCTCAACTGGTCTCGGGAGGCGATCACCTTCGATCGAGACAACCACCCAGACCATGTTCCGAATCCCGGGCAGTACCCACTGGTTGTCGACCCGATCATCGGCAACACCTGACTCTCCAAGGTGTTGATGGACGGAGGCAGCGCCCTCAACATCCTCTACGTTAATACCCTGGAGCTCTTGGAGATCGACTGGTCGAGGCTCCAAGGCGACGTCGCCCCCTTCCACGGCATCGTGCCAGGGAAGCGCATGCGACCCATCGGGCGCATCGACCTTCCCGTCTACTTTGGCACCCTCTCCAACTACCGCAAAGAAGTCCTTACCTTCGAGGTAGTCGGGTTCGGGGGAGCCTACCACGCCATCCTGGTTTGGCCGTGCTACGCCAAGTTCATGGCAGTCCCCAACTATACCTACCTCAAGCTCAAGATGCCAGGCCCCAGTGGTATCATCACGATTGAGTCCACGTACGAACATGCATACGACTGCGACGTTGAGTGCATCGAGTACGCCAAGGCTCTTGCAGAGGCCGAGACCCTCATCGCCCACCTTGACCAACTCAGCGGTGAGGTGCCTGACTCCAAGCATCGTGCGGCGGCGTTTGAGCCCGTGGAAGCCATCAAACTCGTCCCGGTCGACCCCGCCTGCCCCGATGACCGAGCACTGAGGATCAGCGCCACCCTCGACATCAAATAGGAAGCCATGCTCGTCGACTTTCTCCGTGCAAATGCCGACATATTCGCATGGAGTCCCTCGAACATGTCGGGCATACCGAGGGAGGTCGCCGAGCACGCCCTGGACATCCGGGCCAGATCTAGACCGGCGAGGCAAAGCCTGCGCTGCTTCGACGAGGAAAAGCGTAGGGCCATCGGTGAGGAGATACAGAAACTCTTGGCAGCCGGATTCATCAAAGAAGTGTCCCACCCAGAGTGGTTGGCTAACCCCGTGTTAGTCAAGAAGAAAAATGGGAAATGGAGGATGTGCGTAGACTACACCAGTTTGAACAAAGCCTGTCCAAAAGTCCCCTTTCCATTACCCCGAATCGATCAAATCGTTGATTCCACTGCAGGGTGCGAAACCTTGTCTTTCCTTGATGTGTATTTTGGTTACCATCAAATCAAGATGAAAGAGTCAGACCAGCTCGCGACTTCTTTCATCACACCATTCGGCATGTACTGCTATGTAACTATGCCTTTCGGCCTCAGAAACGCAGGTGCCACGTACCAGCAGTGCATGACCCAGGTCTTTGGCGACAACATTGGGCGGACCATCGAGGCCTACGTAGACGACATCGTGGTCAAGACCAAAAAAGCCAAGGATCTCATCGATGACTTGAGGATAATCTTCAAATGCCTTAGAGAGAAGGGCATCAAGCTCAATCCCGAGAAGTGTGTGTTCGGGGTCCCCCGAGGCATGCTCTTGGGGTTCATAGTCTCGGAACGCGGCATCGAAGCCAACCCAGAGAAGGTCTCAGCCATATCCAGCATTGGACCAATCATAGACCTCAAGGGAGTACAGAGGGTCATGGGATGCCTTGCGGCCCTGAGTCGCTTCATCTCGCGCCTCGGCGAAAAAGGTTTGCCTCTGTACCGACTCTTGAGAAAATCCGAGCGTTTTTCTTGGACCCCTGAGGCCGAAGAAGCCCTCGATAGACTCAAGATGCTGCTCACAAATCCTCTCGTCCTGGTACCCCCGGCCAGGGACGAGGCCCTCTTACTCTACGTCGCCGCAACGACCCAAGTGGTCAGCGCTGCCATAGTGGTAGAGAGGCAGGAAGAGGGGCATGCTCTACCCATCCAATGTCCTGTTTATTTCATCAGCGAGGTGCTCTCCGAGACCAAAGCACGCTACCCCCACATCTAGAAGCTGGTCTACGCCGTGGTCCTGGCCTGGCACAAATTGCGTCACTACTTCGAGTCTCACCTAGTGACTGTGGTATCATCTTTCCCCCTGGGGGAGATAGTTCATAACCGGGATGCCTCGGGCAGGATAGCCAAGTGGGTCGTCGAGCTTATGGAGGAAACCTTGACTTTTGCGCCTCGAAAAGCGATCAAGTCTCAGGTCTTGGCCGATTTTGTGGCTGAGTGGATAGACACCCAACTGCCACCTGCTCAAATTTAGATGGAGTGCTGGACCCTGTACTTCGATGGATCCCTGATGAAGACCGGGGCAGGCGCGGGTCTGCTCTTCATTTCGCCCCTCGGAGTACACATGCGCTACATGGTGTGGCTCCACTTCACCACCTCCAACAACGTGGCCGAGTACGAGGCCCTCATCAACGGCTTGCAAGTCGCCATCGAACTTGGGGCACGGCGTCTCGATGTCCGAGGCGACTCGTAGCTCATCGTGGATCAAGTGATGAAGGAGTCAAATTGCCTCGACCCCAAAATGGAGGCTTACTGCAAATTGGTACGTCACCTAGAAGATAAGTTCGACGGCCTCAAACTAAACCATGTCGCGCGAAAGTACAATGAGGCCACCGACGAGCTAGCAAAGATGGCCTCGGCACAGGCCTCGGTCCCCCCGAACGTCTTCGCCAGAGACCTCCACAAACCTTCCATTGGCTACACCTCGACAACAGAGGTGGGCCCACCTGTGGAACCCACGGCAAAGCTCGACGCCCCCTCTGCTACCGAGACCCCCTCGACCGAGCCCGAGGTCATGGAAGTCAACACCGAGCCTCCGCAGACTGGTCAGGACGCGGATTGGCGAATCCCATTCCTCGATTGGCTTGAGCGAGGGGAGCTTCCTGGCGACAGAACCGAAGCACGACGGCTTGCGCGCCGAGCCAAGACCTACGCCCTCTACAATGACGAATTGTACAGGCAAAGTCCCTCAGGTGTCCTCCAACGATGTATCACTACCGAGGCAGGCCAAGCCCTGCTTTGGGACTTGCACGCAGGCACCTGCGGGCACCATGCGGCACCTCGGACGCTCGTGGGGAACGCCTTCCGCCAAGGGTTTTACTGGCCGACGGCGGTCGCCGACGCTACCAAGCTAGTACGCTCCTATGAAGGATGCCAGTACTATGCTCAGCAGACACATCTCCTGGCCCTGGCCCTACAAACCATCCCCATCACGTGGCCGTTCGCCGTGTGGGGGCTCGACATGGTCGGGCCTCTGCAAAAGGCCCCCGAGGGCTACACCCATCTACTGGTATCAATCGACAAGTTCTCCAAATGGATCGAGGCTCGTCCGATCAATCAAATCAAATCCAAGCAGGCGGTGCTGTTCTTCACTGACATTATCCACAGATTTGGGGTCCCCAACACCATCATCACCAACAACGGGACGCAGTTCACCGGTAAAAAGTTCCTGACGTTTTGCGATGACCACCATATCCGTGTGGCCTGGTCGGCCGTAGGACACCCAAGGACCAACGGCCAAGTAGAGCGTGCCAACGGCTTGATCCTACAAGGCCTCAAGCCAAGGATTCACAACCGGTTGAAAAAGTTTGGCAAGAAATGGCTCGCCGAACTCCCGTCGGTCATCTGGAGCCTGAGGAACACTCCAAGCCGAGCCATGGGGTTCATGCCTTTCTTCCTGGTCTATGGGGCCGAGGCCATCCTCCCCACCGACTTGGAATATGGTTCCCCGAGGCTACAAGCCTATAACGAACAAAGTAACCGCACCACCCGAGAGGACACCCTTGATCAACTGGAGGAAGCCCGAGACGTCGCGCTACTACACTCAGCCAAATACCAGCAGAGCCTATGGCGCTATCAGGCCCGACGCATCCGAGGCCGAGACTTGAAGGTAGGCGACCTGGTGTTGAGGCTAGCACAGAGCAACAAGGGCCACCACAAGCTGACCCCGCCATGGGAAGGACCATACATCATCGCCCAAGTACTGAAGCTCGGGACCTACAAGCTGGCCAACGAGAAGGGTGAAGTCTTCACCAACGCTTGGAACATAGAACAACTACGTTGCTTTTATCCTTAAATTTCCAAGCATTGTATATGTCGTTTCTCGAAATACAATTAAAAAGCGTTCTTTAGTTGGTCTAATTTTTTGAGAAATCCCCCGAGCCCATCGTAGGTCTTGGCAATATAGTAACACGGCAAGGGAGACTCGGCTCTGCCTTGGCAGAACCAAGCCTCCCTCGGGGGCTAGATGGGGGACTCCCCCTAGGTCCCACGCACCATTCTTCAGTTGTTTTTTGCAAAAATTCCTACGCCAAGACTCTAGCAGGCTCTGGCGAATCAGTTGTAAAAACCCCTCGGACCAAGGTCTGTTTCCTAAGCAAGAGGCCGGTAGAGTCGTGAGACGGCCTACGCCTCCGGGCTACGGCACTCCCTCACTACCTCTTGCCCAAGGGACGGCTTAGGCCCCAAGGGGGTGTTTTGCAAACGAAATCTGATCAGGAGCAACAGAGGGCAGAGGCTCGAAAACATAAGAAAAACAACTAAGAAACACAAATACTTCAAAAATAAAGGCCTCGACGGCCACAAGCGTTACGATACAAAAAATAACTCCTTCTCTATTTTTACATAGCCCCCAGGGCCCAGATCAAGGCTCAGGGCCTTCAGCACCGGCAGATGGTAGGGGAGGAACCACCTCCTCTTCGAAGAGCGTCGCCAACGCCATGCCAAGGCCTTCCGTCGCCTCCATCAGCTTTGTGACCGCCGCGTCAGCCTCCTCGTCATCATCAGGTAGGACATACCCATCACTGATGGCCGAGAGGTCGACGCTGACGTAGTGAGAAGAGATGACGGCCAGCGCGCGCTTGACACCCGTGTGCAGCGCTCCTCAGAGCCGCTCGCGCATCTAGTTGCTCAGTGCGATCAAACGGCTCCCCAGGGAGCTGCCTGACTGAACCCCTTCAACCTCCAAGGCCTCGCAGGCGGAAAGGGCAGCATGTTTCAGCGCCTCGTGCTCCCCGATCTCGGTCTCGAGCACCGTCTGCACCACGCTGGAAGCCTCGGCAACCCGAGTAACCTCCGCCTCTGACTCTGCACCGCAAAAAATGGAATGAGGTCGAGCGAGGGAAAAAACAACCTAAGTTAGGGGCGGAAGCCCACGGAACTCACCCTTGGCCTTCTGCTCCCAGCATCGGGTCTCGACCTGACAGGCCTCGGCTCTCTCCTTCCAGCGCAGGGCCTCGGCCCGGGAAGACACGGCCTCCTCCTTCAAGCGCTGGGCCTCGACCCGAGAAGCCTCGGCCGCCTTGAAAGCTTCACTCCCCAGCTCTACGTCACACAAGGGAGTTAGGGAGCGAACATAAGGAAAAGAAAACAAAATGGGGGGACTAAAACTCACCCTCAACCGTCCCGCTCCAGACCACAGCCTCGGTTCGTGAGGCCTCAGCTACAGCAAGGGCCTCATCCAAGGCACCTTTCATCAGCTAGTGCGCCCTCTGTTCCGCCCCCAGCTACCCCGCGAGAGCCGCAGCTGAGGCCGTAGCTTCAACGGCTCGGCCCCTGAAGGCATCCCGATCGCTGACTGCGTGGGTGAGCTCCTCCTCCAACTCCACCCGCGCCGCTAGAGGGGCGAGCTGCGTCTGGGCCGTGGCCGCCTCGACCTTCACATCGGCACAACGAAGGCGGAGGTCCTCTACCTCCGCGCTCCGCGTCGACAGGAGCTCGTTGGCGCCGGCAAGAAGGCCCTTCTACCGCTAAAGCTGGTCCCAGATGCCCCTCTCCCGCCGGAGAAAGACCGACTTCCCAAGGGACCAGGTCTCGAGCTCCTAGTGAAGCAGAACAGGGGTCATTGATTGCAACAAAACCAGAAAAGGACAACGTCACACGAGAAAGGAAAACGCGAACCTAGGCGACTCCGGGCAGTTCGTCGGCCACCACGGACAGGGCCGTCCGTAGTGTAACACCCTAGGTGTTTGGCTTCCACTAAATTGCATGTCATTTCATAAACATGTGCATTATCTATGTCATCATGCCATTGTTACTGAAACATGCATGTGCAACAATTTCAACTGTGTATGTTTCATGCTTGATTTTTGGGAATAGTAATGGTGTAACTTGTGAATGCAACATGAAATTCTTATATCATGAAACATGGCAACATGGTAGTAATGTGACAAGTGTAGGATAACAACAAGGTCATGCAACATGCCAAACATTGTATTGAAACATATGTACGAATTGCTTGTTTTTATTTTCTGTATCACATGTGATCATTAGAAGTGGTATAACAATTTTGTAAATTGGTTGATCATGGTCTATTACACCTTAACTACACTTAGGTTCCTTGTTGGGACATTGTTCATGTAGATCAAAATGACCAAAATGCCCTCAAGTGCATGTTTGATTTGAGTTGACCCTTGGAGTCTCACTGTTTGACTATTTAAAAAGTGTAACTTGGAGGCTATGCATGCTTGAGCAACCTAAAGAAAAGTTGTAGTAAATTTAATAAGGAACAAACTTTGTTTAGAAGCCAAGTCATGAAAATGTGTGGAACATGGTCAAACATGGCCCACAAGACAGAATTTCATGCTGTTCAACACTGAAAAATCTTGCTAAGTCATCGATGTCATTTCAGTGTGATCGAGCCATCTTTGGCTTCATGTAACTTCGGATCCACGACGAATTATGTGTTGGTCCTTGAAGCGAAAGTGTAGATGGATGATAGGCCTACATTTTTCATGTATACTGTTTTTGCAATAGATCAATGGTTTAGCTGTGTTGACACGTTGAAATATCGCTGACAGTCACTGTCATCGAGTATTGAATCGCCGTTTTCAGAAAACGGACAGTGTCCGTCATGGCCGACTGGCGCAGGAGCGTCTCGCCGCGTGGCATCCATGCTCGGCCAAGGTCTCCACGTCGCGTGCTTGAGCTCCAGATGAAAGCCACGCCTCGCCACTCTCTCTACGTCTCGCCATTTCCCTCTCTCGCCTTCACCGCGCGCAGCGCCACGCCACAACACCGCCCGCCATTGCCGACCGAGCATCGCAACCGCCGTGTGCGCACGCCACCGCGAAAACGCGTTGCCCCGTCCGCCTGTAGCCTCGCCATGACCTCCTCCACCTCCTCCACCTCTCAGCCGGGTCAATCGAGCCTCGGTAAGGGCGTATTCGCCGTTCTTCCCCACCGCAGCCATGGCGGAAGTTCGCCGGAGTTGGTGCTCCACGCGGCCAGTTGTCCTCGCACCTTTTCCACCCTTCCTCTGGCTCGCTCTAGGTCCTAGGAACACCGCTGAAGCTCGTAGTGTCAACCATTAGGGCCGAGACGCCTTGGCTTCGCCGGAGCCGGCCGTGCCGTGGCCATGCGCCGCCGTGCTCGTCGCTAACTCCAGTAGCCGCGATGATAGCTTCGATTGAGGGTTCCACTAGGTGCGCGCGTGTATGGCGAACACGGTAGAGCTGATGGTCTTGCCGGAGGAACCACCGGCGGCGAGCTACGCCACCGGCCGTCGCTCCTCCCCTGTTTCCCTCGCTGACGCGCGGGTCCTCCCTGTCAGCGTCGCTGCTGAGGCGGGAGCCCAGCGTGGGCCGCGTCGTGCTGAGCCGCGCCGTGAGTTGGGCCGCGCCGGTGTGTTCGCGGGCCGCTGTTCCGACGGGCCGGCCCAACAGCTGTGGATGCATTTTTGATTCTTATTTGTTTGCTTTATTAATTCACCGAATTGTGTTGTTATTCAAAAATATGTAGCTCCTAGTATATAGATCCAATTGATGTGGTTCTAATTTTGTTAAGCTCCTGGTCATGTCTAGTATTTAATAAAAATATAATATGAGCACATGTTTTAGAAAACTTGGATGAATTAAATAGGAGTTTGAAATGTGTTTTTAGAAGCATGCAAACTTGTTTGAATTTTATCTTGAGTTTCTGTGGTCCAAAAATTATGAAATTTTGTGGGCAGTCTGTTGTTGCTTATTAGAAGCTCTGGTAAAAATTTCAGAGCTAGTGCATGTGTAGTTTTTAAGTTATAGAATTTCTTTTTTTTAATAGGTGGATCTTGTGTGAATTTTCATAATTTTTCTATAGATCCAGGGAAGGTGAAATTTTATGGGTGCTATTCTTATGCTAGAATGATGCTAGGAAAAATGTGAAATCTGTTGCTTGACACTTTTCATTAGGATTTCTTAATTATGCCATTTTAAGCCAGTATGCCTTATCATTTTTGTGTAGACTGTTATACTTACTCAATGGCTTTGAAATTTTTATGATGGTCTATGTGCAGCATGAGATAGCTACTGTAATTTTTGTAGATTTTTATAAATAGTTTTACTATATATTGCTTAAATCACCTAATTAACTAAATAAATTGGAAAAGGATATTAAATAATTTATTTAGAAGTTGGCACTATACTTTCTGATGTTTCTTAGGTATGAAAAGCAAGTTGGTAAACTTGGTTTGGTCAAATTAGGCTTTTGCACCATCGTTAAATAATTAAGTTAGCAACCCTGTCATTGCGGGACAGATTCTAGGTCTACTGGAATTGGAATTGGTCAACTTCAGAATCATGCTTTGATGTTTACAAATAAATTGTAGAGAATTTCATAAGCTTTCCAGAATGTCCTCTTGCAAGTCATTTGGAGTTATAGAACTCTGGTTATGATAGAATTAAGTTACTACTTGTTGCATATGAAGCTTTAACGGTTGTTTTAAGTATGTCTTTACTATTCTAAGTTCATGGTACTGTTCCTAGGTGTTAGGCCTTTAACTGAAGATGAGCATCTTTATCTTAGGTTATGCAAGTTAGGTAAGTTGCTCTTGTTATTTAAGTTAAGTTGGGTACATGCTTAAAGTGATTTGAATAGAGCTAATTACTCGGTAAACGAGTGTCCAGTGATGTTTTCATAAACACCCATTGTGATTCATTCATCATGAGCATCATGTCATTCCTTATGCATCCATGATATTTATCTTGTGCATCGGCATGCAATAGGTGTACCGGAAAGAGTAACCCTGCTGGAATTCGAGGAACCGAGCGAGCAGCAGCAGCCGACGCCGGAGATTTAGGAGGAGCAGCCTTCAGGAGAAGTGCCAGACGAGGTCGCCGTTGAGTGCCCTGACCACCGTCCTTGCAACTTTGTGAAAGGCAAGCCTCGGAGCATATTAAGCCTCCTAATTTCCGAAATGCAGTTACAGTATTATTGTTACATATATATATATTGTTGCATTAAGTTTAGGTGTTGGATGCAAACACTTGCTGCATTGGTTACCTATTCCTTGTCCAGATATTGTTATCCTGAATCCTATGTAGCTCAGGCTCGAGTAGTGCTTAGCCCTGCTTAAACGCGGTAGAAGTCAGGTGATTTCCTGTCACCTGCGAGATATAGGATGATACATGTGGCACGGTTGGCTATATTTGCTATCGTGGAAAAGAACCAGTCTTAATTTGAAATGAAGACCGGACGGAGGCTTGCCGGTTTGCAGTGACTCCGTCTGTGTCGCTTAAGGACTGATTCTTGGAGCCTTTCCTGTTCATGTTGAACGCATGCCTCTCTCTTAGTTGGCCGGGTCTGGAGACCGACCGCGAAGCCGAGTAGCTCACCTCAGGCCGGGAGTCGATAAGTATAAAGTGCGCCTCGGAAGGGAGCCGTAGGCGTGAGTCCAAGGGCAGGTGATTTAAAAGTCCTGATCGTCCTGGCAGAAGGGTAATCCCTGAGAGTGCTGGCGCTGATTGAACCCGCGAATTTGGTTCCTGAGATGTTCCAAAGGTGACCCACGGCTACCCTTGCAAAGTATGCCAGGGTGAGAGTTAGGAATACCCCCTCAGCTGAGTTGTAATTCGATTCGAGTCGCCATCTCTCCCGGTTAGTGAGAACTTGACGGGCTTATCTCCAATGTAGATACACTTAATAACTTAATGGTTCGGAAATGATGATATGATGATGACAGCCTTATTATACCTGCTATGGTTAATATTGTTTGCTCCTAATAAGTGAGTGCTCTAGTACAGGTGCTAATCTAGCGGACAGGTAAATAATGATAAGCTTGATGCTAAGTTTAAATTGGTTACTATAATCTTAAGCTCTTTTATGCAACTGTGTCAAGCTAGCCCACCTGAAAAGCCTTGCATGATCCTTGGTATCTTTTATTCTGATTTTTGTCGGGTAAGTCTAGCTGAGTACCTTCTCGTACTCAGGGTTTATTTCCCACCTGTTGCAGATGACCAGTTCTTCTTTGGTTGCTGCAAGTACTGCCTTCTCCCTGCTGGGGATGAAGACTAGACCGTTGGGCACGGTCTCTACTAGTTCTCGTACCTGATAATGCTTTTGTGGGACATGACTCTGATCTTGGCAATGTATTGAAAACTATGATGTTTTGTATTAAACTATGTTGCTTCCGCACACTCAAACTTGGTTTGTAATATTTATTTGAACTCTGATGGATGTAATCCGAATGCTACTTATGAAATGTTGTAACGGATGATGTGTTGTGTTGAATCACTACGATCTTGGTTTGTATGTCGAGAGTTGGTTGAAATCCTTCGTGATTTCCGGACTACCGGGATTATGGGAGCTTAAGTACAGGAATTTGATCGCTTCGGTGATTGTTTTTGTACTTACGTTCTTATGATTTGGTCGGTTCTGTTACAGCTGGCATCAGAGCAAGATTTGACACTAAACACGTCATTTGTGTATTTAAAACAAAAGTATTGAGAAAATTCTAAATTTAATACTAAGTATTGCCAGTGGTCATATCCCTTATGCCCAAATAAGGACTCTTAGGTGGCTTATTAAAGTACTAACTTGGGGGTTCCTGCTTGTTTCTGTTTCGTCGTCCATACGGTGTGCTATTGTATGGATGCCATCCGCTTGGGTGGTAATGTATGGATCAAAATATCTCTACGCTCTGGTAAGTGTGAGTTGTGAGAGCATGACCGTCCAACCGTCGGTCTAGGGGAGAGTAGTTGTGGTTGCTCGCATATTTACATGTTCAATCATGTATCTATGAGAGTACTTAAATGTGGGTATCTCTGACGGGTAGCTGTGATACTAGAGTATTTAGTGTACTGTTTGCTTTTATACTTTTTGGGAAATTATTGGGCTGAAATGAAATTTTCTGCAGGTACACTAACAACGTATCGTTGTAGATCGACTAGCTACCGTATACGAGAGAACGTATGTATGCCACCGTATATTTCGCTAGCCTTTAAATTTTTCTAGGTTTGTGAGGACGTACGGATCGTACATGCATCATGTTCAAGCATACATGGCATTTCTTGCATTACTCCCTCCTTTAAAATTGATGGTCCTGAATAATTAAATTTTGTATCCCTTAAATGATTCTCCCCTTACGTTGTAACTTTTTGCTACAGATGGCGCGCACGAAATGCACTGCTCGCAAGTCCGCTGGAGGTAGGGTGCCTCGTCACCGTTTAGCTCCTCGTGAGCCCCGTCCTGAGCCTACTGAGGCGGAAAGGCTAAGGGCAGAGCTGGCTCAGGTGACTGCTGAAAGGACTGCAGTTCAGCGGCATTTGGAGCAAGTCACGCAAGAAAGGGACCAAGAGACCCTTGAGGTTCAGAGGTTGACAGTTGCTCACCGCAACTGTGAGCGTATGTTGGTTCACATGCTGAACCAACGGAATGAAGCCTGGCACGAGGAGAATGTGTTGAGAGCAAGGCAGGTTGAGCTAGAGCAGCAGTTGGCAGCTGCAGAAGAGTACAATGACAATCTCCATGAGGAGGTTCACCTACTGCACAACCAACTTCACCCTATCCTGCCACCTGATGATGAGAATGAGATGGGTTCTGGTGTCATCATGGCTGAAGGTGATGAGGACATGGAAGTCAATGGACCTGAGGACGCTCCACCTGATGAGGAGGAAGATGAGGAGTTAGAGCCTCCTAGTGATGAAGATGAAGGAGAAATCTTCGACACCGACTCCGAGGACGATGCGTAGTTTAGCTTACTACTTAGCTAATGCGCTAGATCTAGTCTTTTGTTGATCCTCATGCATGAACGAGTAGCAAATTAATCGTTGGGATGTAATATCGAACCCTATGTTACCTTTGATGTAAGTTGAAACCACTATGGCTTGGATGTAACCTATCGAACGTATTATGCTCCACGTATGTGAGCTTTTGATGAATTTCGCCTTTGCGGTCTATGGATCTCGTTGTTGGTTAAGTTCATCGCATTAATGTGTCAATTGATGCACTTGATGAGTTGTGTGATTGTGATGGATGATTGTGCCTCTGTTGATAGTACGAATTCATTTTCTCCATTGGAGTCAGTTTGGCATAATTATACATTTCATCTACAAAATTTCCACATCGTCAGTGCTCATTGGCTATACATTTTGCAGATGGCTTACAATCTTCGTCGCGGTCGTAACCTTGGAGATGAGGAGCAAACACCTCCTCCACCACCGCCTACACCAGCTGAGCTAATGCAGACTGTTGTGGAAAGTCAGCGCATGCTAGCTGAGGCTATGCGCCAGATGGCTAACCGTGAGGATCGGCACGTCCGCCAGGGACCCGAGCCGAACCAGTATAGCAGTTTTAAGGACTTCATGGACACAAAGCCTCCTATCTTTCGTGAGGCAGAAGAACCCTTACAAGCGGATGAATGGTTGAGCACGATAGAGCAAAGATTTGGATTGCTCCGTTTGACTAAAGGCATGAAGGCTACGTATGCAGGACACCAGCTCCAAGGCCCTGCAGGCATCTGGTGGACCCATCACAGGACCACCTTCCTTGCTAACATTGAGATCGTCTAGAACCAATTCCAGGCAGCCTTCAGGGGACACTTTATCCCTCCTGGTCTCATGGCCATCAAGCATACTGAGTTTATGAAGCTCACCCAAGGCAACAAGAGTCTCAATGAGTACCTCCAGGCATTCAACAACCTGGCAAGGTATGCTCCCGAGTTCGTCGATACTGACGCCAAAAGAATAGCTAGCTTCAAGAGGGGACTTTCCCCAAAACTGATGAAGTCAATGGGCAACTGCAAGTGTGTCACCTTCAATGAATTTATCAGTGACACTCTGACCCAGGAGAACAATGACAAGATTTATGCTGCTTCCAAGAACCGAAAAAGAAACTTTGAGGCTGGTGCTTCCCAGTCCAAGGCTCCAATGGTATCTAAGGCCCCGTACCATCCACCCAATGCTAATGTCCGGTACCGCCCACCGCAGAAGAAGAACCAAGCTAAAACCGGTTTCCGCAAGGGGTATACCATTTCCTTGCCAAAGAATACATCTGGGCAGAGTAGCTCCAATGTTCCACCAGCAAACAGGCCGTGCTGGAACTATAACCAACCTGGTCATTGGGCAAACAGATGTCCCCATCCTCCCAAGAATGCTCAAGGAAACGTCCGTCAGGGGCGTGTTCACTATACTACAGTGGAGGAAATTCCTGCTGGTGAAGTGGTCACCGCTGGTAAGTTTCTTGTTAATGATCACCCTGCAGTTGTGCTCTTTGATTCGGGTGCTTCGCACTCCTTTGTGAGTTCTACTTTTGCATCTGAGCATAATATGAAGGTGATTACAATTGTCAAGGGTGGGTATTGTATTAGTGCTGCTGGAAATAATATCCTAACTAACCAAGTAGTTAAAGATGTAAAGCTTGAGATTGGGGATCGAGAGTTCCGTACGGATCTTGTGGTTCTACCAGGGGTAGGAATTGATATAATCCTAGGAATGAAGTGGATGAGCGGGAATGGAGTGTTGATCGACACGTCAACCCGTGTAGTAATGTTGAGGGATCCTGTGGATAAGAAGGGTTTTCTCGTGCAGTTACCTCGTGATATCTCTATTCACAATACAGCCAATGCTACCCTAGCCAAAGCCATTAAGGATCTACCGGTTATCTGTGAGTTTCCAGATGTCTTTCCTGATGACTTGCCTGGATTACCTCCGGACCGCGATGTAGAATTCAAAATAGAACTCATTTCGGGTACGGCTCCCATTTCTCGAAGGCCCTATCGAATGCCGCCCAATGAGTTGGCTGAGCTGAAGAGTCAGTTGAATGAGCTGTTGAAGAAAGGATTGATTCGGCCTAGTTCTTCTCCTTGGGGTTGTCCAGCTATATTTGTGAAGAAGAAGGACGAGTCTCTACGCATGTGCGTGGATTATCGTCCCCTAAACGCTGTCACTATCAAGAATAAGTACCCTCTTCCTCGCATCGATATTCTATTTGATCAACTCTCCAAAGCTAAGGTATTCTCCAAGATCGATTTGAGGTCTGGCTACCATCAGATCAAAATTCGTCCTGAAGATATACCTAAGACAGCTTTCTCTACTCGTTATGGCTTGTTCGAATACCTCGTCATGTCATTTGGGTTGACAAATGCTCCGGCACACTTTATGTACCTGATGAATTCTGTATTCATGCCAGAATTGGACAAATTTGTCGTCGTGTTCATTGATGATATCCTGGTATATTCTTAGAATGAAGAAGAGCATGCTAAACATCTGAGAATTGTTTTAACTCGGTTACGTGACAACCAGCTTTATGCTAAGTTCAGCAAGTGCGAGTTCTGGTTGAACAAGATACCTTTTCTAGGTCATGTGTTATCTGGTGATGGAATTTCGGTTGACCCTATGAAGGTGCAAGAAGTCCTTGAGTGGAAGGCACCTACTACGGTCACAGAAGTTCGAAGTTTCTTGGGATTGGCTGGCTATTATCGTCGCTTTATCCCGGATTTCTCAAAAATCGCCAAGCCCATGACTCGACTACTGCAAAAGGATGAGAAGTTTGTGTGGACTCCGAAGTGTGAAGAGGCTTTCCACACTTTGCGGACCTTACTAACCTCTGCTCCTGTATTGGCACAACCTGACATCGAGAAGCCTTTTGATGTCTACTGTGACGCATGTGGCACCGGTTTGGGGTGTGTTCTTATGCAGGAAGGCCGAGTAATTGCTTATGCTTCGCGCCAGCTTCGAAAGCATGAAGTCAACTATCCTACCCATGACTTAGAACTAGCCGTAGTTGTTCATGCCCTGAAGATTTGGAGACATTACTTGCTGGGTAATGTGTGCAACATCTATACTGACCATAAAAGCCTCAAGTACATCTTTACTCAACCCGAGTTGAACATGCATCAACGGCGCTGGTTAGAATTGATCAAGGACTACAACCTTCAAGTGCACTACCATCCTGGTAAGGCAAATGTTGTTGCTGATGCCTTAAGCAGAAAGGCCCATTGCAATTCCTTAGTTAGTGAAGACTTTCATCTGGCACACCTCCTTCATCCTGTAGTACTCCACAATATCACTGTGGATTGCTCTCTTAAAAGTCGAATTATCGAACTCCAGAAGACTGATGTGGGTGTGTTTCATATCAAACGGAAAATGAAAGAGAAAGAGACCAAGCACTTTAAAGTCGATGATAAGGGAATTCTCTGGTTTAATGATAGGCTGGTGGTACCCAAAGATAAAGAACTTAGAAATCAAATTATGGAGGAAGCCCATTCTTCAAAATTGTCCATCCATCCTGGTAGCAGTAAAATGTATCAAGATCTCAAGCTGTATTATTGGTGGACCAAGATGAAGAAAGAAATCGCAGCTTACGTGGCAAGGTGTGATAACTGTTGCAGAGTCAAGGCCATTCACATAAGGCCCGGACTGTTGCAGCCACTCTCTATTCCTGGCTGGAAGTGGGAAGAAATTAGTATGGATTTTATTGTTGGATTACCCACTACCAAAAAGGGTTTTGATTCCATCTGGGTTATCGTAGATCGTCTAACTAAATCTGCTCACTTTATTCCGGTCAAGTCTACCTATCATCCTCACAATTATGCTGAGATTTATTTTCAACAAGTGGTACGTCTCCATGGTGTACCCAAATCCATTGTTTCTGATAGAGGACCTCAGTTCACGGCTTGTTTTTGGGAGTGCTTACATCAGAATCTTGGCACTCATCTAATCCGCAGTTCTGCCTATCATCCGCAAACATCAGGACAGACTGAGCGTGTTAATCAAATTCTTGAAGACATGCTTAGAGCTTGTCTTATTTCTTGCAAAGGCTCTTGGGAAGACTGGTTACCTCTCGCTGAATTCTCGTATAACAACAGTTATCAAGAAAGTATCAAAATGGCTCCTTTTGAAGCTCTTTATGGCCGCAAGTGTAGAACTCCTTTGAACTGGGTGGAACCCGAAGAAAGAAGATTCTATGGTATTGATTTTGTAAAAGAAGCCGAAGAGCAAGTCCGGACTATACAAAAGAATATGACTGCCGCTCAGGCTAGACAAAAGAGCTACGCTGATAAGAGAAGGAAACCTATTGAGTTTGAAGTAGGTGATCATGTTTATTTGAAGGTATCCCCTATGAAAGGAGTCAAGCGTTTTGGAATTAAAAGGAAGCTTGAGCCTCGATATGTTGGACCCTACCGCATTATCGAGAAAAGTGGAAGAGTATCATATAAGCTCGATCTACCACGTGAGATGGGAGCTATATTTCCGGTATTCCATGTGTCCCAGCTGAAGAAGTGTCTTCGTATTCCCGAGGAAAGAATAGCAACAAGGAAAGTCAACTTGAAATCTGATCTTTCTTATGAGGAAAAGCCCGTGCAAGTTCTGGATACTCAAGAAAGAGTGACTCGTACACGAGTGGTTAAATTATACAAGGTAGTTTGGAGTAATCATAGTGAACGGGATGCAACCTGGGAGCGGGAAGATTATTTAAAGGAAAATCATCCAACTTTCTATACTAAATGGTACGCTTTCCAAATCTCGGGACGAGATTTTTCTAAGGGGGGAGGGCTGTAACACCCTAGGTGTTTGGCTTCCACTAAATTGCATGTCATTTCATAAACATGTGCATTATCTATGTCATCATGCCATTGTTACTGAAACATGCATGTGCAACAATTTCAACTGTGTATGTTTCATGCTTGATTTTTGGGAATAGTAATGGTGTAACTTGTGAATGCAACATGAAATTCTTATATCATGAAACATGGCAACATGGTAGTAATGTGACAAGTGTAGGATAACAACAAGGTCATGCAACATGCCAAACATTGTATTGAAACATATGTACGAATTGCTTGTTTTTATTTTCTGTATCACATGTGATCATTAGAAGTGGTATAACAATTTTGTAAATTGGTTGATCATGGTCTATTACACCTTAACTACACTTAGGTTCCTTGTTGGGACATTGTTCATATAGATCAAAATGACCAAAATGCCCTCAAGTGCATGTTTGATTTGAGTTGACCCTTGGAGTCTCACTGTTTGACTGTTTAAAAAGTGTAACTTGGAGGCTATGCATGCTTGAGCAACCTAAAGCAAAGTTGTAGTAAATTTAATAAGGAACAAACTTTGTTTAGAAGCCAAGTCATGAAAATATGTGGAACATGGTCAAACATGGCCCACAAGATAGAATTTCATGCTGTTCAACACTGAAAAATCTTGCTAAGTCATCGATGTCATTTCAGTGTGATCGAGCCATCTTTGGCTTCATGTAACTTCGGATCCACGATGAATTAGGTGTTGGTCCTTGAAGCGAAAGTGTAGATGGATGATAGGCCTACATTTTTCATGTATACTGTTTTTGCAATAGATCAATGGTTTAGCTGTGTTGACACGTTGAAATATCGCTGACAGTCACTGTCATCGAGTATTGAATCGCCGTTTTCAGAAAACGGACAGTGTCCATCATGGCCAGCCGGCGCAGGAGCGTCTCGCCGTGTGGCATCCATGCTCGGCCAAGGTCTCCACGTCGCGTGCTTGGGCTCCAGATGAAAGCCACGCCTCGCCACTCTCTCTGCGTCTCGCCATTTTCCTCTCTCGCCTTCACCGCGCGCAGCGCCACGCCACAACGCCGCCCGCCATTGCCGACCGAGCATCGCAGCCGCCGTGTGCGCACGCCACCGCGAAAACGCGTTGCCCCGTCCGCCTGTAGCCTCGCCGTGACCTCCTCCACCTCCTCCACCTCTCAGCCGGGTCAATCGAGCCTCGGTAAGGGCGTATTCGTCGTTCTTCCCCACCGCAGCCATGGCGGAAGTTCGCCGGAGTTGGTGCTCCACGCGGCCAGTTGTCCTCGCGCCTTTTCCACCCTTCCTCTGGCTCGCTCTAGGTCCTAGGAACACCGCTGAAGCTCGTAGTGTCAACCATTAGGGCCGAGACGCCTTGGCTTCGCCGGAGCCGGCCGTGCCGTGGCCATGCGCCGCCGTGCTCGTCGCTAACTCCAGTAGCCGCGACGATAGCTTCGATTGAGGGTTCCACTAGGTGCGCGCGTGTATGGCGAACACGGTAGAGCTGATGGTCTCGCCGGAGGAACCACCGGCGGCGAGCTACGCCACCGGCCGTCGCTCCTCCCCTGTTTCCCTCGCTGACGCGCGGGTCCTCCCTGTCAGCGTCGCTGCTGAGGCGGGAGCCCAGCGTGGGCCGCGTCGTGCTGAGCCGCGCCGTGAGTTGGGCCGCGCCGGTGTGTTCGCGGGCCGCTGTTCCGACGGGCCGGCCCAACAGCTGTGGATGCATTTTTGATTCTTATTTGTTTGCTTTATTAATTCACCGAATTGTGTTGTTATTCAAAAATATGTAGCTCCTAGTATATAGATCCAATTGATGTGGTTCTAATTTTGTTAAGCTCCTGGTCATGTCTAGTATTTAATAAAAATATAATATGAGCACATGTTTTAGAAAACTTGGATGAATTAAATAGGAGTTTGAAATGTGTTTTTAGAAGCATGCAAACTTGTTTGAATTTTATCTTGAGTTTCTGTGGTCCAAAAATTATGAAATTTTGTGGGCAGTCTGTTGTTGCTTATTAGAAGCTCTGGTAAAAATTTCAGAGCTAGTGCATGTGTAGTTTTTAAGTTATAGAATTTCTTTTTTTTTAATAGGTGGATATTGTGTGAATTTTCATAATTTTTCTATAGATCCAGGGAAGGTGAAATTTTATGGGTGCTATTCTTATGCTAGAATGATGCTAGGAAAAATGTGAAATCTGTTGCTTGACACTTTTCATTAGGATTTCTTAATTATGCCATTTTAAGCCAGTATGCCTTATCATTTTTGTGTAGACTGTTATACTTACTCAATGGCTTTGAAATTTTTATGATGGTCTATGTGCAGCATGAGATAGCTACTGTAATTTTTGTAGATTTTTATAAATAGTTTTACTATATATTGCTTAAATCACCTAATTAACTAAATAAATTGGAAAAGGATATTAAATAATTTATTTAGAAGTTGGCACTATACTTTCTGATGTTTCTTAGGTATGAAAAACAAGTTGGTAAACTTGGTTTGGTCAAATTAGGCTTTTGCACCATCGTTAAATAATTAAGTTAGCAACCCTGTCATTGCGGGACAGATTCTAGGTCTACTGGAATTGGAATTGGTCAACTTCAGAATCATGCTTTGATGTTTACAAATAAATTGTAGAGAATTTCATAAGCTTTCCAGAATGTCCTCTTGCAAGTCATTTGGAGTTATAGAACTCTGGTTATGATAGAATTAAGTTACTACTTGTTGCATATGAAGCTTTAACGGTTGTTTTAAGTATGTCTTTACTATTCTAAGTTCATGGTACTGTTCCTAGGTGTTAGGCCTTTAACTGAAGATGAGCATCTTTATCTTAGGTTATGCAAGTTAGGTAAGTTGCTCTTGTTATTTAAGTTAAGTTGGGTACATGCTTAAAGTGATTTGAATAGAGCTAATTACTCGGTAAACGAGTGTCCAGTGATGTTTTCATAAACACCCATTGTGATTCATTCATCATGAGCATCATGTCATTCCTTATGCATCCATGATATTTATCTTGTGCATCGGCATGCAATAGGTGTACCGGAAAGAGTAACCCTGCTGGAATTCGAGGAACCGAGCGAGCAGCAGCAGCCGACGCCGGAGATTCAGGAGGAGCAGCCTTCAGGAGAAGTGCCAGACGAGGTCGCCGTTGAGTGCCCTGACCACCGTCCTTGCAACTTTGTGAAAGGCAAGCCCCGGAGCATATTAAGCCTCCTAATTTCCGAAATGCAGTTACAGTATTATTGTTACATATATATATATTGTTGCATTAAGTTTAGGTGTTGGATGCAAACACTTGCTGCATTGGTTACCTATTCCTTGTCCAGATATTGTTACCCTGAATCCTATGTAGCTCAGGCTCGAGTAGTGCTTAGCCCTGCTTAAACGCGGTAGAAGTCGGGTGATTTCCTGTCACCTGCGAGATATAGGATGATACATGTGGCACGGTTGGCTATATTTGCTATCGTGGAAAAGAACCAGTCTTAATTTGAAATGAAGACCGGACGGAGGCTTGCCGGTTTGCAGTGACTCCGTCTGTGTCGCTTAAGGACTGATTCTTGGAGCCTTTCCTGTTCATGTTGAACGCATGCCTCTCTCTTAGTTGGCCGAGTCTGGAGACCGACCGCGAAGCCGAGTAGCTCACCTCAGGCCGGGAGTCGATAAGTATAAAGTGCGCCTCGGAAGGGAGCCGTAGGCGTGAGTCCAAGGGCAGGTGATTTAAAAGTCCTGATCGTCCTGGCCGAAGGGTAATCCCTGAGAGTGCTGGCGCTGATCGAACCCGCGAATTTGGTTCCTGAGATGTTCCAAAGGTGACCCACGGCTACCCTTGCAAAGTATGCCAGGGTGAGAGTTAGGAATACCCGCTCAGCTGAGTTGTAATTCAATTCGAGTCGCCGTCTCTCCCGGTTAGTGAGAACTTGACGGGCTTATCTCCAATGTAGATACACTTAATAACTTAATGGTTCGGAAATGATGATATGATGATGACAGCCTTATTATACCTGCTATGGTTAATATTGTTTGCTCCTAATAAGTGAGTGCTCTAGTACAGGTGCTAATCTAGCGAACAGGTAAATAATGATAAGCTTGATGCTAAGTTTAAATTGGTTACTATAATCTTAAGCTCTTTTATGCAACTGTGTCAAGCTAGCCCACCTGAAAAGCCTTGCATGATCCTTGGTGTCTTTTATTCTGATTTTTGTCGGGTAAGTCTAGCTGAGTACCTTCTCGTACTCAGGGTTTATTTCCCACCTGTTGCAGATGACCAGTTCTTCTTTGGTTGCTGCAAGTACTGCCTTCTCCCTGCTGGGGATGAAGACTAGACCGTTGGGCACGGTCTCTACTAGTTCTCGTACCTGATAATGCTTTTGTGGGACATGACTCTGATCTTGGCAATGTATTGAAAACTATGATGTTTTGTATTAAACTATGTTGCTTCCGCACACTCAAACTTGGTTTGTAATATTTATTTGAACTCTGATGGATGTAATCCGAATGCTACTTATGAAATGTTGTAACGGATGATGTGTTGTGTTGAATCACTACGATCTTGGTTTGTATGTCGAGAGTTGGTTGAAATCCTTCGTGATTTCCGGACTACCGGGATTATGGGAGCTTAAGTACAGGAATTTGATCGCTTCGATGATTGTTTTTGTACTTACGTTCTTATGATTTGGTCGGTTCTGTTACACGTAGTAACCGCTCCGCCAGCTGGCGGTATTGCTCGAAGGTGCCCCAGCACCCGCCCTCGGCTACGTCCTCAAGGGCGAATAGAGGCTCCTCCTCAGGGTCGTCCCGGCTCTGCCACAGTACCCGCCTCCTGGGAAGTATCGTCGGAGGAGATCGGATAGACCTCCGCCTCCTGGGCGCTCTCTCGCAACAACGGCGACCCCTGAACCAAGGGCGCCACCGAGGCCTCCGCCGCCTTCATCTCCACCTCCTGGACAGACGGCCTCGCCGCCATTATGACGGCCTTGGTGATCTCGGGGGCTCCGGCCTCCGCAATTATGGCCTCGACGGCCTCGGGGGCTCCAGCCTCCGCCATCGTGGCCTCGAAGGACGCAGAAACACCGACCGCGGCCACTGCGGTCTCGGCGGTCTTGGGCGCCCTGTCCTCCATCGCCTCAGCCTCAGAGACCCCAGGGGCCTCGGCAACCAAGGGCACACCGGCCCTATCCGACTCGTGAGCCTCGCCCCCATGGGGCGGAAGCGCTCCCTCCCTCGTCTGTGTAGGGGTCACCTCGGTAGCCCCTCCTTGGGTGGCCGGCTCCTTCGGGTCGACCCTCGCCGATGCCGCGCCGCGTTGGATAGCGGCTTGGGCCTCCACCACCCAGTGGGCGGAGGAGTCGGGGCTCGCCTTGAGCGCCTTAAGGGGCGCCAAGGGAAGCTCGTCCGCGGGCCGCTTCCGACTAAGGAAAAATAACCTACAGGGTCAGCGCGAGACCAAAAGGCGAACGGAAGGCACTATGACCCTGCCAAGAATACACTTACCTTGAACGGGGCAGCAACCGTTTCACCATGGCAAACCTCATCCACAACGGTGGAGGCGGCGGCAGAGGCGGCGCCTCCATATCCATCGGCGCCGGTCGGTCCTCAATGGACCCCGGTGCCCCTTCGGTCCTCTGCGGGAGTGGTGGCGTCGCCTCCACCGCCACCTATTCCACCACGGCCGCCGAGCCCACTGGGCTGACGGCGCGTTTGCCCAACGCCCGTGCCTTGGGCGTGTCGGCCTCGGCCCCGGAGCGGGCAACCGCCGACCCCGGGTCTGCTTCTCCTCCTCCTCTCGGGAGTGCCGGGCTGCTTGCCAACGCCCTGAGCACCACCTCCACTACGTCAGGAAGGTGGTCCAGGGGACCTCGCCCCACCTTGCCCCCGTCATCCTCGTCCGAGGCCTCCGTCGACAGCGATGTCGATGGGGATTCCTCCAACAGGAGACCATCCTTCCGTTGTTGACGGCGGCGCTTATCCAGCTCCTCGCGCGTGAGGATTTGCTTTGTGCGCTTCGCCGCCTTAGCGTCTTTCCGCTTTTTCTGCATGTCGGCGTGCGCGGTTGATCGCCTGCCGCCTCGCGTCCTCGGGGACGAGCGACGGAGAGGAGCGCATGTCCCTCATCCCCTGCAGGAACGATGGACGCGCATAAGGAAACAAGGGGTAAGGGGAGATTGAGGAGGCTCGGAGGCTACAGCGGCACATGACTTAGCAGCAAAAGGAACCCCTGCGACGGCCGCATCACAATAGGGGTCAAGTTGCCGCCCCTCAGCTTCGCCTCTACCGTCTCCCCCACTCGACGAAGAATTTCCTCGTCGGAAAGGGCGGAGGAGGACATCTGGGTGCCCTTAATGGGCTCACCCGGCTTCATCTCGAACAGCCGCCGCCGCCGAGCCATCAGCGGCAGCACCCTCCGGCGGTGGAAGGCGGCCACGACCACAACCACGGTGAGACCGTGGCCCTGCAGCCTCGCCAGCCCCTCCAGAAGCAGCTGTAGCTTGGGCTGGTCGTCCTTTGGGACGCCGTGCTTCCATCTCTCCGGGCAACTCCCCACAATCTGCCCAGTGTAGGGGGGAAGTCCTCCGTCATCGTTGCGAAGGTAGAACCAACTCGTGTACCACTGGCGATTGGAGGATGCGAGTTGGGCTAGGATGTAGAGGTGTAGGTGGTCCTGGGGTAGTTGGAGAGTGCAGCCGCCGGCCCTCATCGCCTCCCTCTTACCCGACGTACCCATCGGCTTGGTAGTGTGCCCCGCCCGGAATAGGTGGAGCCACAACTCCCAATGGGGAGCAATCCCCAAATACCCCTCGCAGACGGCAACAAAGATAGCTGCCTGAGCGATGGAGTTGGGATTGAAGTTGTGGAGCTCCATGCCGTAGTAGTGCGGGAGCGCCTGCATGAACCGATCCGCCGAGACGCCAAGGCCGCGCTCGTGAAAGGAGACGAAGCTCACGACGTAGCCATCGCGAGGCCTCGGCTCTGGCTCGCCGTACGGAGCAATCCACTCCGGCCTGGTGGGGTCTATCACCGGGCGGAGGAGTCCACCGTCGACAAGCGACTGAAGCATCTCCTTGGTGACGTCCGAAGGATCCCAGGGGTCCGCCTTGACAACGATGATGTCACCGGCCATGGGTGCGATGGAGGAATCGGGTGCGGCGGTGAGTTTTTCTCTCTCTCCCACGCTCTTGCTTTTTTCTCGCTTTCTCCTTAGGCTCGCTCTTCTCCCCTCTTCTTCCTGACACCCGCTGCTCTAGCGATGGCTCGACGGAGGTAGTGCTAATGCAGGCAAGGTAAGACGAGGAGGGGCGAGACTCTTTGGGTATTTATGCAGGGGGGAGGCGAAATGAATGGGCGACGAAATCAGGAAAGTTTCCCCCCCCTGATCTGGCGCAGTTAACCACGAGCCGATTTCACCGGCCCACGCGCCCACGTCTCCCTCATTAAATGCGAGAACAGTTACGTCCCATCCACCATGTCACGCTCGGCCACTACGGCAGCAGGCGTCGTTTCGCCTCCCCAGGAAACCGCCTCAAAAGGCGCGCCACCTGTTGTCGAGCCAATAGGGAAGATATTCCCCACGGCCTATTCCTTTCGTATGAAGGAACCAGGCTCTGAGCCTATTACGGTCCAGGGGTTCAAAGGCTAGGCCCCAAAAGGTTTCGACAGCCGCCCCAGGATAACAGAGTCAGGGACGACCACGGGCGAGCCTATACGGGGCCGAGGCCCAAGCAAGCGAAACGCTTGGGATGCCCAAAGTCGTGTCTGAGACCGGCAGGAAGGTCTCTGAATGGGATCCCACCGTAGGGAGGCACCGAGCCACCAAGGCCCAGCGAACGGCCTCGGCACCCACTAGAGAAATCCTCTGGTACTCTTGGAGTGTGTCTCTGGACCGCTAGCCGTCCCCTAGCGAACGGGGTTCGGGCCTCCACTCGGACTACCCGATAACAGCTCACTGGAAGTGCCACCGCTCGTGCCCACCGAGGGTAGCGATGCACATTCCACCCCTCCTTCCGAGCGAAAAGGAAGCGTGAGGGTCGCACAAAAAGTTAGGGGAACCCTCGATGGCCTTCTCGCTCTATGCAGAGGCTAAGGGGCTCTTCTTGCAACCTTGCCGAGACCCAACGACCCCGGCTCGCACTCAAAGGGGCTCGGCAAAACAAACCCTCCTTCCGAGCGAAAAGGAAGCATGAGGGTCGTACAAAAAGACAGGGGAGCTCCTGATGGCCCACTCACCCTATGCAGAGGCTAGGGGGCTCTTCCTGTAGATGCGCCGAGACCCCATGACCCAGGCTCATGCCCAAAGGGGCCTCGGCAAACAAACCCTCACGCGCGAGGGGCGTATAAAAAGCTAGGAGAACTTCCGACGACCCTCTCGCTCCACGCAGAGGCTAGGGCCTCTTCCTGCAACCTTGCCGAGACCAGAATGGGCTTGGCAAACAAACCCTCCGTCCAAACGAAAAGGATGTGTGAGGGTCAGATGAAAAGGTCAGGGGACCCCCGACCGCCCTCTTGCTCCAGGCGGAGGCTCGGGGGCTCCTCTTGCACCCAAGACAAAGACAAACGGTCCAAGTCCACGCTAGAGGTTTCGTTACAAACATGATAAAGGGCACCGAGCCCGTTACGGTCCAGGGGTTCGAAGGCTGGGCCTCCAAGAGGTTTTGACAGCTGCCCTAGGGCAACAGAGTCAGGGACGACTTCGGGGCAAGCCTACGAATGGCCGAGGCCCGAGCGAGCAATCGCTCGGGGCGTCCTAAGTCATGTCCGAGACCGGCAGGGAAGTCTCCGAATGGGATCCCACCGTAGAGAGGCACCGAGCCACCAAGGCCCAGCGAACGGCCTCGGCACCCACTAGAGAAACCCTCTGGTACTCTTGGAGTACGTCTCTGGACCGCTAGCCGTCCCCTAGCGAACGGGGTTCGGGCCTCCACTCGGACTACCCGATAACAGCTCACCGGAAGTGCCACCGCTCGTGCCCACCGAGGGTAGCGAGGCACATTCCACCCCTCCTTCCGAGCGAAAAGGAAGCGTAAGGGTCGCACAAAAAGTCAGGGGAACCCCTAACGGACCTCTCGCTCCACGCGGAGGCTAAAGGGCTTTTCCTGCAGCCTCGCCGAGACCCCCGCAACCCAAACTTGCGCTTATGGGCTCGGCAAATGCGATAAAAACTCCTCGCTCAAATGCGAAAACGAAAAAAGCCCCTGGAGGAGTAACTCCACTCCTCTAGGGCCTCGGGGGCTACACCCGGTGGGTGCGCTCACGCGCACCCACCGGAACCTCAAGAATCAAAACCCAATTCCTACGGGAGCGGGTATAAACCAAGCCTCGGCAAACCCTCAGGGAGAGTGCACGCACTCCCCCGGAGGCTCGGGGGCTACTGTCGGGTACCTTAGAACGGGGTACCCCGAGCGAACATCAAAGGGATCACTTAAGTCCCATCAAAAAACAAAGCTAGAAGGTAAGCCGTGGGCCCCTCACTCGCCACGTCCGAGCCCGCCAGGCTCTCCGCCTCGCCTCGAGTCTCGCGCAGAAGGTCTCGGTATCCTGACACAATCTCCGCCTCGCGCGAGGCTCTCCACGGAAGGCCTCGGCCAGGAACACAATCTCCGCCTCGTGCGAGGCTCTTCACGGAAGGCCTCGGCAGGGGGTGCATCCTCCGTACCGCGCGAGGCCTCCCTCGGAAGGCCTCAGCGAGGAGTCCGATCTCCATCTCGCGCGAGGTCAGCTTATCCATAGTCCGTCGCCCCCACCTCGGCCGGTCTTCCCGACAGCACGTCATGTCCCATTAATACTTCAACCACTCCCGCAATCTCAGCCGAACGATGGCTCGACACCACAGAATGGCCGACGGGACATGAGGTCGCATCAGCCCCATACCGGCTGAGACAGGGCACGACGGGGATTACCGGTCACTGTATCTCGACGCTGTGCCCACGACTAGCGCCCACACTGGACTGTGTCCTGCTATCCCCGCCTCGAAAACAACATCGCACGGACAACTTGGCCCAGGTCATCACCGCCTCTAAGCCGGCGCACCAGATCAGCCGCCCACTCGGGGCCTCGGCACTGTGCACCAAGGTCTCGGCTATCTCGGGGTTTGTGCCCGCCTAGACCACCCACCGCAGGGCAGCCTCAGCACCGACCAAGCCTCGGCCTCACGCACAGTCCGTCCACAGCGGCTTGCACGTCCACCGCCGCACCCACTCCGAGGCAGTCCCGGGGCTCCCACGACGCACAGGATCGGATGGGACTAGCACGCCGCCCCAGTGCTCCAAGGATGGACCACTCCGACGACCACGCCGCCACAGGAACAGGCCACAGGGCTCGGATATGCCGCCCCTGTTGGCACGACGCCGCATAGTTAACACATGTACTGTCCTTGTCCTCCCTTCAACTATAAAAGGGGAGGACTTGGGCCACTTAGAGGGGGACACAGAGAAGAACACCTTGTAACACACACACGCTCACATCCCAGCCGCCTGAGAGCAACGTCTCAAGCGGCCCACACGACACCTCGCCGAGACCTGGGATCAGCTCCCTCTCTCACCCTGCTTGTAACCCCCTACTACAAGCACTTCGGTGCAAGGAATACAAGATCGATCTCTCAGACTGGACGTAGGGCATCGATTGCCTGAACCGGTATAAACCTTGTGTCTCTTTGCATCACCATCCGGAATCGGGAGCACGCAGTTCAAATTCACTAGTCGGTTGAGGACCCCCCGGTCCGAAACACCGACAGCAGCGAAGAACCCCCAAGGCGCGGAACGGAGGCAAAGTACGCCGGAGGTCGCCGCCGCCACCACGCACACGAGCTCACCGTCGGTCTCTCAGGAGGGAGGTGGAAGGTGACCAGAGCGAGGAGAGGAAGAAGGAGAGGCAGGGGGAGCGGCCGCACTTATAGACGCGCGGATTGGCGGGCGGATTTGCCTTCCCGCGCGGCGGCAAGCGCGCGCGGAAGTTTCACCTTCCCGCGCGAGCCACCCCGCCGCCGCCCGAAATAGCCCGCGAGCGCCGCGCGCAGTCGAGCTCGCCATAAACGAACCCTAGTGGTGTTTCTCCAGGGCCAGGCGGCGGCGTCGTATTTGACTCCTGGGAGCCGGGGTCGCTCGCGGGCCAAGGCCACAAACACGGGAGCCTGCAGCCCACGAGCGCAAGGCCGGCCTGGGCCACCCTCGCAAACTCACCCCAAACCGTGCTCCAGAGTCCAAACTGAAGGACAGTAGTAGAGTACTAGTACCTATGCACCTTGCGTGTGCCCGGAGCGCTTTTCCCGCGTCTTAGGGCTCCATTCGTTTCGCTGAAAAAACAAGTCAAAATACTATTCTGACTGATTTATTATGATAGAAAAATATTATTTTAACTAAATAAATAAGTTAAAAAGTACGGGTTATAAGCGAAAGGCCTAGCAAGCTGCCCTTCCAACGACAAGGGGCTAGCGGCATAGCAGGTGACAAGTCTATACCGGCACTTCCTAACCGATTATACTACTGCCATACCACACTCCCGTCACGCAGTAGGGCTACCCGACCACACAAGCCACCGCACACGGTGGGCCCGGCAACGATGGTCCCACACGCCAGACACTGTCTGTCCATGCTGCTGTCAGCTAGCGAGCCAGCTCATGGTTTTTTAAAAACCAGTTAAAAAAGGTCAAACGGCTAATCTCTCCCCAAGGAATCTCCCAATTTCTTAGAACCTCGATCTCCCGCAACTTTTTTTTACCTCACGCTGTTCTTGTTTATAGTCCACTTGTACCTGATGTCTGCATCCAACCTCCATTCATATCTCGATGCCCAGTGGTGTTTTTTGGAAGCCATCGGGCACCATTCGCCTGCCAATTTAGTTTATTGACATTTTTGTCCAATTTTTTTTTTTTGCCAGTTTATCTCCCGTTCAGATTTTGTGTACCAAAAGGTTCGAGCAAACCTTTGATCTGATTGATACCTTCCGCGGATAGCTTGCCACTCTCTTGAATCTTGATTCTTTCAAGACTTTTTGGATCGATACGATACAGACGCACCTACCACTCCCAGCTCCGATCTTGCTGTTGCTTCCCGCAGTGCGTAGGATCCAAGAAACCCCCGAATCTGTGCCTGGAGCATCCGTTATCCAGATCATGGAGAGATTGGGTAAAGACCAGTGAGGAATCCGAGCTCCCGCGCAGTCTCCTACCGGGCCATAGAAGATCTCGCGCGAGAGCACAAGCGACGCTCGAAAATGTCGCCGCAGCCGGCCCCCGACGACCTCGCCGAGGACAAGGAGAGGGAGACCAATGTCCTCATCGAGGCGGCCCCGGGGTCGCCGGCGAAGGCGGCCGAGGAGGGCCACGGCCACGGCCACGGCCACGGCAGGCCGCCGCCGTCGCCGGTGGCGTGGTTCCGGATGCTGGCCAGGGAGCTGCACTGGAGCTTCGTCTTCGGCGTGGTGGCCACGTACGGCATCAGCCAGGGCCTCGGTGGTGGCATCTCGCGCGTCGCGTCCGACTACTACTGGAAGGATGTGCAGCGGGTGCAGCCGTCCGTGGCGCAGGTGTACCAGGGCGTCACCTCCATCCCCTGGATGGTCAAGCCGCTCTGGGGCCTGCTCACCGACGTGCTCCCCGTCGCCGGATACCGCCGCCGGCCCTACTTTATTCTTGCAGGTGAGGAGCACTGCGGTGTGCTGTGTTGGTTTTTGCCTTTTTGGTTAGAGTCGCTCCTGAGTCCTGATTTCTGGAACAACCACTGTTCCTTGTCCAATTAGGTAGGAACTTTAGAACTGAGAAATATTCTTGCTGAAATTTAGGAGTGCAAGTAAAGTTTGATGACTTGTGCTGCTGAAAAGGTAGTGACAAAATGTGTCAATGGCAATGAGCATCAAACATGCCTATGAGCTAATGGCAATGAGCATCAAACATGCCTATGAGCAAGTAAATTTAGGAGTATGCACTAGTTGACTTTACACCTAGTAGGTGCAGCATAAGATGCTAATGGCTACTATGCACTAGTTGACTTTACACCTAGTTGGTGCAGCATAAGATCCAAGCTAGTAAATCATTTTGAAATGATGATGAGTTCAGTACATCGTAATTTTGATTCATTGAACTGCATAGAGGAGTGCAAGCTTTCTACAAAATAGCTAGTTGGAAGGAATCAATGTGACTATGTAGGTGCATCTATTTTAAACAAGCTTTGCAGCATAAGCCAAAATATGGCCTGTTCCGCTAACTTGCATTCATACTACTATTCTCTTGATAGGAGAATAACCGTCATTTAGTAAAAGCATAAATAGAAAATGAGTATCATGTTTGTTTTGTTCCCTCCCTGTTTCTGAGGAGTATGCAGGCTTCATCGGAGTGATTGCAATGCTTATACTCGCTCTCCACAGCAAGCTTCATGCATTGTTCGCTTTGTTGGCATTGATGACCGGAAGCGCTAGTGTGGCGATAGCTGATGTTACTATAGATGCTTGTGTGGCCGAAAACAGTATAGTGTACCCTCATCTTGCTGCTGACATGATAAGCTTAAATGGATTCTGTTCATCTGTTGGAGGTCTTATTGGATTCTCAATAAGTGGTTTTCTTGTTCATGCAATAGGGGCTCAAGTGAGTATCACTAGTTCATCTCTTATAAAGATTTGTTTGAGTTTCATACTTTTCAAATTTCATTGATCTGCACTGATCGCTGCTAGAAGCAGAATGCCTGAATATCACCATCTTAATCTAATTCAAAGTAATTTCATCCAATGCATTTTTTCTGCATAATAATCAGTCCACTTTACTTGTGCTGCTTCTCTTTTCTGTGACTTGTCAAATGTAAATTAGACTGGCAGTCATCATTACTTTGGATGGTGCTGGTGTATTTTTTTCCTTCAAAAAATTCAGATGGTGCTTGTATCTGATAATGGATAAATCCTGCCTTTCTCAAGGGTGCCCTTGGACTGTTAACCATACCCTCTGCCTTAGTAATTTTATCCGGAACACTGCTGAAGGAGGTTCATATCCCCAACTTTCCATACGAGCAGGTTAGGGATGATGTTGTTCTTGTTTTCTCTTTGACACCACATATACTATCTTTTACACTAGTTTTTCCTTCCTGGCATGGCAAATTCAGGCCCATAAGAAGTTTGTAGAAGCAAGTGGGAAAATGTTAACAGCTTTGAAATGCCCTGAAGTATGGCGACCATGTGTTTACATGTACGTATCACTTGCGTTGAGTGTCGACATCCAAGAAGGAATGTTCTTCTGGTACACAGACCGAAGCGCAGGGTTATCTTTCCATGAGGTACATATACATATCATTTAGCTCTGATGCATGCTTGGCAGTTTGTTCATGAATATAAAGGTCTCTTGCACTTAAAATTCTTGTAGACCTGACACATTTCAAATGCCATTTCATTTTATGAAAATATAGCATGGCTACTTCTGAAAAATTGTTCCATCTGAACCCATAGTCAAACTAACTATATGTTACTTCACCAGGGATTTATTGGCTTTATGTTCGCTATTGGATCAGTTGGTTCTCTTGTGGGTGTTATACTTTATCAAAATATTCTTAAGGACCATTCCTTTCGCAGCCTTCTTTTTTCGAGCCAGCTGTTGCTAAGCTTGGCAGGAATGCTTGATCTGATCTTGGTGCTTCGACTAAACCTTAAAATGGGGATACCAGATTACTACTTTGCGGTGATCGATGAGGGGGTCTCCAAAATGATCAACCGTATCAAATGGATGCCTCTTCTGGTGCTTAGCTCAAAGCTTTGCCCCACTGGCATTGAAGGCACGTTCTACGCATTGCTCATGTCCATCGACAACATTGGCTCGTTAACTGGATCATGGATTGGTGGGTTGCTCCTTCATTTGTTGAGAATCACAAGAACAGAATTCAAGAACCTCTGGGCCGCTATCTTGATTCGAAATATGATGAGGCTGCTACCACTGGCGCTGTTATTCTTGGTGCCAAGAAGTGATCCTAATTCCACTCTTCTTCCATCCGATTTGCTGAATGAGGGAGATGACGATGAAGCTCAGCGAGTAGAGAATGTCGAGTTAACCTCCCTCCCTGCAAACAGAGATTCTTGCAATGATAAATCTCTCCATGACTGCCAGATTCAGGAGGGCCTTGGTGGAGAACGAGATGACGACGAAGCTTCACTTCTTGCCAACAGGAGTTGATACTGGATGCATATGGAGATTTTTCTTTTGTACACGAGCAAATAGATAAAATTTAGAAAAATCTTTGACATTTGTTTACTATAGAAGCTCATTTAGATGTCCACGTTGTTAAATTCATTGATTCTACAGCAGGGTAGTGAAGACTTGAGAGAGATATACTGGGGATGCTTTGAGTTTGTTCTCCATTTTTCTGAACTTCCCCATATACCAAAGTTATTATGAACCAAACTTTGCTAAGTGCAAATCTTGACCTTTTTTTTTCAAAGTTTACACTTGGTGTTGAACAAAACTAGAGATGCAAGCGGATTTGTGTGCGAGAGGGGGGTTGCACAGGCAAATATGTTTGCATATAGTGTTACAGTTTGGAATGCGTGAAAAAAATTCTGTTTATGTGTTTTCCGGGAAAATTTTCGACAGGCCCTAATTGCAGATGTGTATTGCAGCATATTATTTTTCATTTCAGAAGATATTTTTTACATATAAAAATGATATATTTTTTGAAGAGACATGCACATAAATGATGATTGGCCTCGTTCGGCTTGTTGAATCTTAGTTAAAATTGGCTGAAAAATACTGTTCTGGCTGAATTGTTATGAGAGAAAAACATTGTTCTGGCTGAAAAATAAGCCGAACAAACCGAATATGGGGTAAGCCGAACGGGACCGATACATCAACATCAATATTATTTAAAGGAGGAAACATCTCACCCTCACCGGAGTTGACAAATCCCTCAATCAAACCCATAAAAGAAACCAACTTCAAACAATGAAAACTTGTTTTTTTTCCTCGTCTCAAAAGTTTTTTTTTAGAATTACACAGTACAACACAGATGCCCATAACATGTACGTACACTCACCCCTACGAACATATATGCAAACCCTATTTCTATAAGCACCTTCGAAGGACTGAGCCGGTAGATCTTGAGATTTACGAAGTCACCACGGTCGTCTTGCTGTCGACGGGGACATCGTCTACCATTGAAAACATAGCGCCGTTAAATACTAGAATAAATCTAGAAAATACATAAATGATATATCTACATTATTTAAAGATGGAAAGATCCCATTGACAGCCTGTTCGGGAGGCCGTATCGTATCGTGGATTATTTACTGCTGGCTGGTTTGGTGTGAGAGAAAAACATTGTTCTCGACTGGAAATTTACGATCATTTACGAGCAAATGAACATGCTGTGAGTTGACAAAAGCCTCTAACCCATAAAAGAAATACTACTGCCAACGTGGTGTAGAGTTTGACTCGTCGCCAGTAGCCAGTAGCCAGATACAAGTCGGACTGGGCGTCTCACCGTCGGTGAGTGAGATTTGCGTTTTCCACGTGATCAAGAACGAAGCGGCAAAACGAGTCGTACTGGCACACAGCGCGCTCGTGCGTCGCGCCGTGCCAGTACTACACGGCGTAGCAGTAGTACGCCCGACCGAGCATACATATCCAGCCCCACCGCGTGGGCCCGCCTATCACCGCGCCGCGCTGCTGCTGCTGACAGCCGCGCGCCTGCATCCAACGACCCCCGCCACTTTATCCACTCGGGATGGGGGGAGCACCACCACATGTCACCGACACATGGGGCCCAGGAAATCCGACCCCACAAGTCATCCACTGGCGCCGCCTCTCGTGAGCACGGCGGCGGCGGCGGCTATTTCTGGACCCTTCTGCTCTCCGAAAGGCCAAAAGCAAGCAGGCTGCCGTCCCGTCCCCCATTCCGTCCGCCCGCCTTTGCGCTCCCTCGAATCATTCGAATCGCCTCGCCTCGATCTTGCCCGCCCGCCCGCCCGATTCGATTCGCCCGTCACGGTGATCGGGGCCGACCGGCGCTAGGGTTAGTTAGGGTTCCGGCGATCCGATTCCGCCCGATGGTGCAGCTGCCGAGCTCGGGGAAGCTGCACGCGGAGCGGGCCGAGTCGGCCATGGCTCCGTCGCGGCGCGCGGCGGCCGCGGCCGCGGTCAAGCTGGAGGTGGAGGAGCTCGGGGCCGACGAGCGCGGCCCGCTCAGCAAGCGCGCCAAGGCAGCTCAGCTGATGCCCCCGACGCCTCCGCAGCCGCAGCAGGTAGATCCGGGGTCGTCGTTTTTTTCTTCCGGAAATTCGGTGTGCTCGATTGGCAGTGAGCTTGTTAGCAAGCTGGTCTCGCTATGTTTGATTTTGATGCCAATCGGGGGAGTTCCGTTACGATTTTTTGGGCTACTTAGTTTAGCGTGGTATTTTCGGGAAAGTAGAAGTGCTTTGCTGTGAAAATTCAGGCGTTCGATCCAAATTACTCTCATAATCGAGGACTAGATGAAGCTGCAACGAAGGGTGATTCTCCTACAACTGCTTATTCCGTGCCGATAAATTTTCTGCATGTCGTTTGTTTGCAACTCTTGCAATGCAAATGTCCTCTGTCTAGCTGCGATACAGGTTGTCATTTTATAGTTCACATTTACTTTCCCTGTCTGTGCATTCTGATGCTCTAAAGCAAGCAGGGAAAAAAGAAACAATAGTTTAACCATGCTCATGACGTCATATTCTACCATGCTGTTCAATTAGTTTAAGTCCTGTTATGGTACAAATCTAAAAAAAATTGGACAGCAGAGAGCTCCGGCTTTGTGCGGGGTCTGGGGAAGGGTGTTAGTGGCAAACCTTACCCTCGCATGTGCAATGCGAGGAGACCGCGACTCACCCGGGACCTTCCAGTCACAGGCGTTAAGACTCTACCGCTTGCACCAGGCCCGCCCTTCTGTTATGGTACAAATCTATGGTTGGAATTTGCTACTATCATCTAGACACATAAACACAGATACCAGTAACATGCTGTGGGCTTGGTGCCTTGACAGAGGATAGTACTGTACTGTACTGTACTAGTGTACATGTACTCTGTGCACTAGGTAAGGTTTTGTTTAGAGGATTTCACTCCATTATGTGGCCAATATATATATGTGTGTGTTCATACTTTATCTGGGCAACAACACCTGTTGTATGTTCAAAATATATGTTGTTAGGAATGAACGGGAAAATATGAATAACTTTGTGAAGCAAATAATTCAGATTGGCTATTTATCCCTAGGTAGTTGTATGCTTCTGTTTTGAGGTGTTCTTGATATTTGAAGTGGGATGGCTAATTAAATTTTATCCATAAAATATGATTATGCATATATAATTGTAGAATTGTCAGCTTTGAGATTATTGTTCTTATGTTGATGGACTCTTTCAGGATATGTACCACAATGTACTCGATGAACCTAGCCCGTTGGGTTTGCGGCTGAAAAAAAGCCCATCACTCTTGGATTTGATTCAGATGAGGCTTTCTCAAGCATCCAACGCCGGGGAATCTTCCATGGACAACAGTGGTTTTGAGCCTTCCAAGAAGAAAGACAATAAATCTGGTGCGTCTACAGCAGGCGAACGGCTAAAAGCTTCGAATTTTCCTGCAAATATATTGAAGATTGGTTCATGGGAGGTGAGTGACTTTATTTTTTCTGTTCTTTATCAGCTCTGAGCCTCTGATACAACCTCAGTATGCATTAGGGGTGTGTTTGGTTTGAGGACAAGGGTGGATGGGATATGGCCATCCATGGATTTCGGGATATGGATATCCATGTTGTCTGTTTGGTTGGATGGATGGGACGAGCCATTTTTCTGTTTGGTTGGATGGATGAGATTGCATGGGATGAGAATACTTGACTAATTATATCTATTATTTAAAAATAATAACAACTAATTATACCCTCATAAATATGCACTGACACTAATCTTGTCATTATAATCACTAATTAAAAATAAAATATGTTAATTAGCACTATACTACTCTAATTGTCACACAAAACATGCGCTAATCAACATGTGGATATCCTCATCCGCTAGATTTTTGAGGGCCAGAATATCCAGCATCTACCCAGAATATTCCCTGTCGTGGATATCCAGGCTCAGCTTGTCCATCCAACCAAACACCCTATATCCATAGATATCCATGGAACCAAACACACCCTAGGTGTATGTCTCCCTTTTTTTGCCTTCTTTGTTTGTTTTAATAAGGGAAGTACCACATTCACACTTCACATGAAAGACGCAATGCTGGTGAATAATGATGCTTTATTGTGACAGCCATTGCATTAAATTATATCATAGCTGTCTTGTCTGTAGCCTATGCAACTTGAAGCTAATATTCATGCAGTTATAATACTGATACTCTGTTGTAGTATGAAGTGTTAGTGCAACACCGATGCATCTTCTTTGTTATCCAATCTTTTACGTATGTTTTGTTGCAACAATTGCTTATGAGCCAAACTCTGTGCATGCCTGCACATCCAGTAATTCATATAATAGTCCACCTGAACAAAATTTGCCCTTAAATGTCTTAATTAAAGTTCTCTCTGTTCTCTGTGCAGTATGTGTCACGGTACGAAGGTGATTTGGTGGCAAAGTGTTACTTTGCAAAGCATAAACTTGTGTGGGAAGTTCTGGACGGTGGCCTTAAGAGTAAGATAGAAATTCAATGGTCAGATATTACTGCTTTGAGGGCAACTTGCCCAGAAAATGGCCAAGGAACCTTGGACGTGGCGGTACGTTTATCTGGAAGATGTTTGTTTCTTTTTTCTTCTTCTTAGTTCACTACCTCTGTTTTGATTCTGAGGTGTTCTCCTTTTCCTGAAGTTGGCCAGACCACCTCTTTTCTTTAAAGAGACAGATCCGCAGCCAAGAAAACACACACTGTGGCAGGCTACCTCAGATTTCACTGGTGGTCAAGCGAGTATGCACAGGTGAATTACTTTTAATTATTGAGTGCTCATAATTAAAATGAATTTCATATGAGAAGATTGCTCCTATATATCTGGAAGTACCTCATACTCATATTACTGTTGAAGTATAAATGCTTTGTAAGCTCTAACTCAAATACTACCCAGTTCAAGCTTCACGAGAATATGGATGAAGATACATGGACATGTACATCCAGCCTGTCAATGCGTTTGCATATTAGATTCTTCCTTTGCAGAGAACAAACAGGAAAAAAAAAACAAAAATAAACTAGCGTACAGTGGAGTTCAGATACAGTGCAGTTCAGATACCCACAATCCTTCCTTTGCAGTACAGTGGAAGAATCTAATATGCAAACGCATTGACAGACTGGATGTACATGTCCATGTATCTTCATCCATATTCAACGAGCTTATCTGCAAGAGGCCAACAGGTCAGTTGAGGCAGCTCAGCCCCGCTAGCGCGGCCCGATGTACCTTTGTGACTTTTCTTATCATGTTTCTGTCTGATATACCTTTGTGACTTTTATTGTACTGTTTCGGTTAGATATACCTTTGTGACTTTATTATACTGTTTCGGTCAGATATCACTCTGTGACTTTTCTTATCCTGTTGCTGTTCTATGGAGAAGGACATGTCCTTCCTCGGCCGTTCAGCAGATCAATGTCAATTCGAAAAAACATGCAAAGAAGAAAGAAAGTGAATCTAGTAGGCCCAGTACCCTGAAAACAATACAATTCCCAAATGGTTAGTAGAGCAGATTATGATAGTGATTTTGAGTTGCATTACAGTAAACCAGAATAAAAAGTTCCTAAACATTGCACCCCCTTCAGAAGGAACAATCCTGCAAATACAAAAACAGATGCAACTTCAATTACATGCATCACAAGAGGGTCACCAAGTAACTTAAATACAAGCTCTAACTGGTGGCATTCCAACGATGGGGTTCTGTAGTACTATGCGCGGCATGAATTTTACTTTATCACTCCTTTTTTGTTGGCTCTGGTTGCATTCCAAAGATATTTATGATGTTTACCTGGGGTTTTGTAGTACTATATTTCTGGCTCATTTTTGTTATTAGAACAGAAAGAACTGTTTGCCCATTTTGGGAGCAGTTAGGTATTGTAGGACGCATTTTTAAATTGTTTGTTTTAGTTGTATTGCTAAGGGATAAGTTATTTAGTTGTGGATCACTTTGACTTAAGTTGTATCATAACTAGATCCAATCTTTTTAGGAACCACTTATAAATCTAATAACATAAGGAGACATTATCACCCTTTCAAGTAAAAAAAAAGAGAATTTGTCTTTCTATCCTTTATGTTCTGTCACCCATTATATGGTCACATACTATGTACAGTTACTCTCTCGGTGCACATATGTGCATCACAGGACCTCATCCGGTCTCTTTTTTGGGCCCTAAAAATGAAGGGAAAAGGGAAGTTAGCATGCATTCCAATATAGCTTTTCGAAACCAGGTCTCTATTTAGTAAAGCTATGGTCGGTCCATGGTATTATCTATGACACTGAACTTTGATTATAACAGAGTGGTATCGTCTACTACTCAGAACTTTGGTTTATAACATATACTATTGCTTGTTGAGCCTCTACTCTACTCCTTTGTTCAGTATTCTGACTGTTCAAAAATTTGCAGGCGGCATTTTCTGCAGTGCCCTTCAACCTTGTTGAGCAAGAATTTTGAGAAGCTTATTCAGTGTGATCAGCGGCTGTATCAATTGAGCCAACAACCAGAGATCGCATTAGACTCTGCATTGTTTGAACCTAGGTGCTCGATATTTGAGGATCCGGTTGAATCAAAATGCGCTGGTTTTACTAATTTGAAAGATGAACATGAGGCTCTACCTGGCTATTCCGGTTCTGTGTCACCATGTGCCGGTTCCTCCATATCTGCTAAGAATGAAAACAATGATTCCATGGGAATGCCAGCTGAATATCTTCCTCAGACAGTAGGAACAGGTAATTTAAAGCCTATGATGGCATCTTCTTCATTCGTTTCTGCTCTTGTGAGTTGCGTTGCCTTACTGCACTGCTTATCAGTACCTTAAAAGTATGAATACCCCCTACCTGTATGTGAGGCAACCTGTACATGATTTGCTTTAGTTCTTTAGGTAGACACATATATGACTGATGTGATAGCCTGTACATTCTCTAATCCTCTCCTGTCGATGAATCAAAATTTCAAGGCGTTTCACATAATCACACAATACATCTGCAAATATTTTGATTACTCTTTCTAACCCCACAGGTATTTTAACAGGAGTTGGGGCTGTAGGTGTACAAGCTGTCGGCAGAAATGTGAATGTTGCAGCACCAGATTTCAATATACCCCACTGGTGGAGTCAATTGAAGGTGCCTGGGCTTAGACCGTCGATGTCGGTGGATGATTTGGTGAACCACCTAGGTAACTGCATCTCAGAGCAGATCACTTCAGGCAATCCGGCATTGGCCAACAATGAGGTGCCGACCAAAGAAACACTTGAGGGGATTGCTCAGTGCCTTCTTGGTGACACACAAGGCCCACCAGTTTCTGCTTCAGACGAGAGATCACTGATGGCCAGGGTGGACTCCCTCTGCTGTTTGATTCAGAAAGACACAGCACCAGTTGCCAAACCAAAGCCGGAGCCAAATGACAGTGACAGCATTGGCGCGGAAGCCTCAGATGGCTCCGACGAAGAATTCAGCTCCGCCGGCTATGTCAAGAAAGGATTCGTTTGGGGAGCTGCTGACAAACCTTCCCCGCATCGCCTCGCTACCGCAGTTCCTCTTCAAGATCCCAGAGGATACTGAGAACTGAACATGGAAGTCAAGACCTCACGCCCTTACCCTGAAATAGGGAGTATGCTGTAAAGATTGTATCCAAACAATAAGAAAGCCCCTTATCGCCACCTCGGAGGCGAGTTCCCCGCCCTGTAAATGTGACACCCGGTAGGTTGCTCCAGTTGTATGTTTCGTGACTCAAATGGGTAGTGGAAAAATTGAAATGTTCATTGGTTCTTTAACTCAATCGTGCCCCGTGCAAAACTGCCGAGCTTAATTTTCAGGTGGCACCTCCACTGGTACCCTGTATGTTCCAGATTGACGTGAGTATAAAGGCTGTTTCGATAGAGCACCCGGTTCCATCATTTTCTAACCTTTCAGGGCATGACATGTTCCAGATTGATGTGAATGTAAGGTTTTCGTCTGTCATAAGTAAGGGATAAAAACGGTACGGATATTTTTCCGACCGTATTCGAAATCGAATCCGTTTAGAGGGGTTAAATCTGTCCGTATCCGAGTCCGGATATCCGATACCGTATTCGTATCCGAATACTCAAATCGCATATTTATGATGTCGATATCCAATCGTATCCTATCCGACATAGTTGATACTATCCGTATTCAAATCCGAATCTGGACAGAAATATGAAAACAAATATAATATTGGTGATATCCGTCCGTATCCGATCCGTTTTCATCCCTAGTCATAACTCATATAAGCACTCGGTTCCAATGTTAATTTTGCAACTACCTTTCGGAGCATAATCTTTATGTTTATCCTCTGCCTAAGTTGGACGTGTTGAACGAAGTCGACCTGTAGTATTTCAGTTTTTCTTTTTTCTTTTGTACAATCCTGTAACAGAATCAGCAGCACGTCTTGTTGGCACCTTTGACACATGCGCCTGCTCCTTTGCAACAACTGAGCTCCGCTGCAGATACGCTAGGCTCCGAATGCAACAGCCACGGTACAGGCTGCAGCTGATTGTTGGGCCGAAACATGGCGCTCCCCAGAGTAGCGACGAGAGAATCCACCATCGCACCCCTGTGAAGAGGAAATCGATTCACTTATCCAAGCTACATTAGCGATTCTACTTATCCAAGCTACAGTACCACAGGTCCACAACCATCACAACCTACTCAAAAGCAATCAATCATACACGAAAGAAAGGGCTCGTGATTTCTGAAATATTTTACAACATACAGATCGCTATAAATAATATCACAACAATGCCATCCTCCTATCCGGGTGGCACAAGGACCTAGAGCCTGAACCCCCGAGCTACCTGATGGTCTATTGTTCCATACCGTCTCTGCACAGCAGCCCCAACTTGATGTTGGAGCGAAGTCAAACTTTACACAAAAAGAGTATCACATGCGAGGCCTGGCACACAAAGGCATTTGTCAATGGCTGGAGTCATGCGAGTTTTAGCCTAATGTAATAGGCAATAAGCAAGCAAGGGACTGGGAATTACATGGCCTGTACTTACCAGCGTACAAGAACAGGTCTAGTCCTGGAGAGCTTTCACACGGGAGGTCAGCTCTCTGACTTGATTCTTGAGGCGCTCAGGGTTGCAGAAGAAATCAATAAATATTTGTCGCTCCCTCCCCACCTCATGGGCACGATTTTCGAAGATCTGCGTATCATTTTGCAGTTAATTAGTCTTTTGAAGAACATGGTAACAAAAAGGAGGCGACTGTTCTTCAAATATTTCTTGTTAAGTTCTTTGCATGATGATGACGACTGACAATCAAGCCAAGAAGCCAGTCGTTCTGTGCAGTATGCATCGGGTAAATGAAACCAATATCTGAAAGCGTAGTCTAGTTTATGGAAATTAACAGATAAATGCAAAGATAATTAAACAAGCGTTCGTTCCATTAGGCAACAGTCATGAAGGATCATAGCATATCAATGAATGAAATACCTTTATCTTCTGGGTGCGAGCCTTGGTTACTTCTTCCACGGAAACTTCAACTTGAGCGTTGGCATTTTCCATATCATCAAGCGCCCGCATCAATGGCTATATGATGAGCAGGGATTTATCACATCATTTCATATGTGCTGAAATAAAGGAGATCCAAGAAATATCACAATCTGAGGGTTCAAAGAATGTACCCAAGGCGTCAATATTGGTTCTGCAGTAGTTGACGACGCAAATAGAAGCTGTTCCACTGTTTGAATCAGAGTACACCTGCAGGAGTGAAGAGAGTGAAATGACTGGGCCTGGGACCTACTAAATATATATTGGGCAACTAAAGAGTGATTTTGTGGGTTAAAACATAATATTGGATGACACTCAATAATGCTTCTAGTGAAGAACTTGCAGGGAAGACCAGATATTCAGCATGCTGCGATCCTTCCATACTGAAACCTTATTTATGTTTATGAACAGTAGACAAGACAGCAGCTTCGCATCTACAACCGAAGAGTTATGGGCATTGGAACTACCATTCAGGTTTGGCTGCGAGCTAGAAAAATGCCTACTGTGTGATTCGTCAGTTGGATATCTGGGATTAATTGTTTATACAAGGGTGCGCTGGTACATAGCAGAAAAAGCATTAAATGAAACCTTTGAAATTTTGATTTTATATATTGACAGGAAATAAGGTAAAGGAAACAAAATATTAGACAGTACTTTGCTAACTTACAACTCATTGATACATCTTTTCCGGTCAGCTGGAAGGGTGTTCTCCAGCTCAGACCGAAGAGAAAGCAAGTCAGATTGAAGTGCTGATATCTCCTGAACCAATGCATGTGCTGACATATATGTTGGCACTGTTGCTTGGACATCTACAGAAAGGATAAGCCACATTAGGAATATGAGAATAAAATACTCATACAGATAGGTAGAGTTGCCCACTTACTTGAGTGAATACATAGGAGATCTCGCACTGCATGGAGGAAAGTGTCACGATCATCAATAGCTCCTTGTTCTCGTACTTCAGATGCAGCTTGAATTAATGAATTATAATGACCCTGAGAGACACATTAACACAAAGAAATTAAGCATATACCTGAAGACACTGAAAATAACAGGTGACAGAAATAGATGCTGCTGAAAACAGAATGTAAAATGAAAAGACACCAAAGAAGCAAGGACAAGAAGCAAGTCAATAACAATGGAGATTGATTACCAAGCGGGTATTGACTGCTGAGAGGTAGCTTTGTAACTCAGATTCTATTACTCTAAGCAACGAGTACGCCCTAGCTATATTCTTCCTTTCAAGTTGGCAAGCGATCTTCAGAAACTGGTGTCTGGCAAGCTGATTAACCAAATGATTGATGAACTGCAAAATGTATCAGATACCAGTAAGATCAGGAGAAAAACAAAAGGGGCATAAGAATACCAAAATAACAAGTGCAGCCTAGTCTTATGAGAAAAAAAAAACAGTTTCCTGTTGCAGTCTGACTTCTGTGAGTATAAACCCAGTGAGGCAACCACCTTCTGTCAGCCACACTACCCAACTAAGGGCCTGTTTGGATGAGCTAGGGCTAGTTGGGCTAAAAAATTAAAATTAGCTCAAGTTGGCTAACAACTAGTTGAAGGATTGGCTAAAAAATTAGCCCACCTATTAGCTCTCCTGTTTGGATGCACCAGAGCTAATTTTAGCTAATTTTTAGCTAGCTAACAATTAGCTCTCATATCCAAACATGCCCTAAATCTACATAACAGCAAAGAAATACTGGTAAATTGCTGTTGCAGTTTCTTTTCTGCAAATGTGCGGTAGTCTTCCTTTGCTGTGACTGTGAATGTGCGGTTGTCTTAAAAATCCTCCAATGCTTTAAAGATGAGCCCAAAAATGGAATATAATGTTTTACACTTTACACAGCTTGATACCACCTAAGTATCTAAATTTAGTTTCCATATATTCTCATATCCCTGAACCACTGCTCCAGCGCCCAACCTCTACACCGACACGGGCCGTGTGGGGTCACTCCTGGTCTCTCACCTCCGCCGAGGGTCGCGGAGGGAGGGACCGAGGGTTTCCCACAGGAAGTCAGACGGGGCGTGCCGCGGAATCGAGTGGGTGAGGGTTCCGAGTGACGAGGGTAGCGGGAGACAGGACAATGTAAAAAGCGGATCAAATGCTCGATAATTTGTCCCGGAAAGAATCCAAAAAATCTCCCCTCTTACATGAGCGCTCCGGATATTTATAGGTCATACCCGGAAGCAAGGTGGAATTACATCAGGGTTTCACTCCGAGGGCTAAGTGTTGCGCCCGACCTGGGGGCATGGCGGTAATCTTCCCCCTTTAGTTGTCGTCTTCTGGTTCTCCATCGCCGCGGTGGGACCATCAACGGCCCCGGGATGGTTCCCTCTCGCGGTGGGTGGCGACCCTCGCGCGCTCCTGGAGAGGGTCCGCCCCCAGACGTCGATCTCGCCGGCTCCCCACCAAGCTCTCTCCCGCTTCGTCCAACCTCCGAGCGCGCCGCCTGAACAGCAAGAGAAAACACCAAGAACGAGGAAACCCTCGCGAAGAGGGTTGGCACCCGCGACGAGGCGAGTTAGCTTGTTAGCTGCGGGTCGAGGGTTAGGGGAGGAGCGCGGCCGGGGGTGCTTCCCCCCAACAGGCCGACAACAACCGCACGAGAAGGGTGCGGAAGACCGTGGCCGCTACCCGCTCGAGCCTGCGCCTCGCGGCGCGCCCATCACTGGTGCCAGTGGCTGAACGCGCACAGAGGCAACTGATGCGTGAACTCGACTTCATCAACAACCAGTCGCCGGCGCCGGATGCAGCTGTCACCGCCTATGTGGATCCGGAGCAGGCCGTCAAGGCGTTCCAGGCTGCCACGCGCTTGAGCAACAAGAAGCTGGCCAAAGCACTGGCGGCTATAGCGCAGGAGACGGAGGCAGTTGAGATGGAGGTTCCCTGAAACTCAGATGCAAAACCGGTGTTGTTGTGTCTGCGATCCATGTATTGTAGAAGTTTCTGGGAAAGGTGGACCAAAAGCAGGATGGGAGCCGACGGTGGACCTCTATGGCCGACTTCCCCCGGTGGATATGCTAGGATTGATAGCAATGACCCCAAGATCCTGAGCAGGAAGGTGAACTGGAATGTGTGGGAACCGAATAGTGCAGCAAGAACGAAGCTACCAAAGGTCCTAATGGTCGCACAAACTACCTATTATGTAATAAGCTCATGTAGAACCTCAAACCTCCGCAGCCTAGGCTGCAGCTGGTAGCGCCCCTCGCACGTGTAACAGCTGTTTGCTACCTTCTCCTTATTATAAATCAAAGCCGGGAAACCGGATCTTTCAAAAAAAAAATTATCATATAGGGGACATCCTCCCCCCCCAAAAAAAAAAATATTTCTCTCCCCCAATTGTTCCCCTATCTTAAATAACATATAGGGTGGACAACATGACACACAAAATACGAGGGAGAGAGAGGATGATTTAGCAGGGACCACTAAATATAGGTTGTTGGTTAGGGGGATTGTTGGAGGGTGATTTTCATTTCATAAACCTTAATTTTCACTTTAAGAGGTTGGATCAGGGAACTCTTGGAGATGCTCTATGGCATCTTAATTTTCATAATATTAGAGAAGATAGGGCATTATGATAAGAAAATACAAAGAAAAGACATAAAGATGTTGACATGACATGTATGACGTGATTTGTGAAATGAGCTTACCGTTTTTTGCCTGTTAATGTAGTACTCCTGGCGCATGACCTTTAAATCATAATCCCCTAAATATTTGAGTGATAAGAAGAAGCTAAGACAACAATACAACAAAATTTGTAGAACAAAATTTGTAGAACACTGAAAAATGAAATGCTTTCTACAAACCTTGCAATATATATGTGCCTTGAAGTTGAGCAAGTTCTGAACACAGACATGGTATTGTCTGGAGGGGAGAACAAGTAAATAGATGGAGGAAGTAAGATGTAAGATTGTGCCATGAAAAAAAAGAAAACTGGTGCAATGGTGAACTTCAGTAGGAACTATTATTGCTATCTTATCCTCTAAAACCTAGAAAGTTCAGATAATGAACATGACTCTGAACGATTATAATACCCCAAGAAACCAAACTTAAATTTGACTTGTGAGCTACTAATTTATATAACCCAGGAACAAAATATATTTTCTAAAGAAAATATTGTGTCTTACATACCTCAGATACCAAAGCTTGCACCTTTTGAGAAAGTGTTGAGAGCTCTCCAGCAAGCTCAGAACCTTTTCTCCTGAAGACAAATGCCACAGATATGAGGGGGCTTATAAGATATTTAAATAAATCTTTGTTTCTGCTCTAGTAATTTATTTGCATTTATGCATATAAGTATATAACTTATGTATATGGTACAAAGCTGGAAAACTGATGAGTCAGGATCAATAAACATAGCATAACATATACCTAAGAGAATGGATATCCCTATGTATGTGAGCCTCGTCGGATGACACTTGTGCTTTCAATATAGAGAGTATAGCCTGCTGTTTAGCATTCTCAACCTGTGCTTCAATCCACTGTCTTTCACTTGTTGCAAATCTGTCACCAAAATAGAGTAATTCAGAGTAAATTCTAGAACGGTGAGAAAATTGCAAAGCTGGAAAACACATTATTAGCTGCCTAAGACAACGAACCGAATGTGATCCCAAATTTTTCATAATAAATAACAAAACGAATCAATAACAAACAAAAGGTCACAACATAAAAGTTGAATATTGGACACGTGTAGCTGTATCAAAATGGTATAACTGAAAGCACAAATAGGGTGCAAACCTATTTTCAGGTGAAAATATTCAAACTTCTATGTAAACCATTGGATGATGGATAGATGATTCTGATTCAGTGGATCATGAATCATAATGCGGCCTGAGTCCTCATAATTTATTCTTAGATAATTAGGAGGTTACAGAAGTTGGCCATCCTCATGACCCTAAAGTTTCTTCAATGCTATGCATCCTTCTTTTATGTAAGGGATCCACATGAAGAGTTACCAATTTAGAACATCTGGAACGTAATGTGAGCTTTACTTGATTAAATGAATCATGCAACAAGACTGCATGAGATGATTGCAATTATGCATCTGATGAGTGGTTGCAAATATAAAGGCTAAGACAGGGTATGAAGCCAAAGTTAATTACATGGAACGAAGTCGTTGCAACTCAGCGACGCGTTGGTGGTGATGAGATTTTTCAGAATCTCCTGCATCATGACAACATAATGGTTACTACAAGTTCATCTGTTACGTCATCCCAGTATTAGAATCGTGCTATTTCCTCCATGAAAAATCAGTTACAAATAATTAAATGAAGAAAGCCAATTACCTCTTATCAAGCAATTAGTGATGTCATCAAGACTAACCCAAGAACATTTGGATTTCCCCTCCTCAGCAACAAGTCGAAATGGCCCCTAATCACATACCAAATGTTAATGTTAGATAAGTAAGCAGACAAACTGTGGAGAGTTGTCCTATGCTACTCAAAGGGTAAAAAGTAAAATTGTCGCATAGATATATAACTCTACAGAACAGTGTTTTGGACATGTAGTGAAGATGACAAAATGTACCTAAATCTGCCATTTACATGGTATTGACTTGTCATAGATTGTAAAATTAGCTAGTCAGTTAACTGAGAACAATGTGACAGCCAAACATGATTTACCTTCTCAAATTGCTTTGAGAACCACCTACTTAGCTCTTTCGTACAAGCCAAGTCGCCAACAACATAGGGGTGGAAGTCTGAATATGCCAAATATATACTTTCCTCTGCAAACCATAAATAAAGAAAGGATTTTATTGGATACAGTATAATGTTTATACACTATAAAATAGTTAGTACTATTCATTGATCAAAAGTGAAAAGAATAATAGCTATGCCCAATTGCCACTAGGTAAAGCGCATACCATCCCCTGAATGATAATGGGCCAGTTCCTGGGTAGTAGCAGCGATTCTTCCAAGAACTGCATTCATCTGAAAGTTAGAAAATACATCAAATCAAACTTTACCAAAAAAATAACCTCATGGAACATATTAATATCTTGTTTACATGAGTAAAAATCTACAGAGTCTAAGTATTTCATATCTCATATTATCTGCATACTCCAAATAAGACACATATGCTCATAGGCGAAACCGCGAAAGTTGTGATGCAAAAGAAGCTGCCAGGGAATTATTTCATTTACGAGTGTACTAATACAAAATAAAGGGGCATATTTACTATGAGATATATTGCAGAGCATAGCAAAAGATATGCTGTTATCATTAGTTAAAAATCTCATCACGGAAAGCACTCAATCATGTACCACAAGTCCACAATAACATGAAACAAGCTATTTTTTCTTTTGTCTCTGTTATTTGTAAGATACAAATACATTCAGAATGGCAAAGTATCATAACTGAATGTAATAAAAAATCTTTTTCAAACTGCAACTGATTGAGTTATACCTCCAAGTTTCTGGAAGAAAGTATCTCATCTAACGATATGAGCTCTCCACTAACTGCAGACATAGCAGAAACACGTGCCCTTCTACCTTGAATAAGAGATGAAGCCTGGCCTGCAAGCAAATCAAATTGTGCTTGCTGCCGTGCAAGCTGCTTTTGTAACTCAAAAACTTCGGCTCTATATGCTAGTTTTGCTTCACTGCAAATACACAAATGAGAAAATTGTCAAGAAAAGCACTTATAAGATGCTAAGAAGGAACATTTCAATCATGCACTTTGCAGCTTGGCATAATTAGCATTTAACTTCACTGGGTTTACAGAATGTTCCGAGAGCAAAAGCTCAAGCAGATACCACCAGTTTAAATTCGTTTTTACAATGTTTTCTGTTGAAAACGCATTCCTGGCAAACAATTGAAGTAGCATACAAACACCCACTTGTGAATTGTGATTGGTTTCATAACATTTTGCACTAGCGTCAATTTCAGAAATCAGTCCCCACTAAAATTTGAACCCATTCTATAACTACGACAATGTAAATGTAGCAATACTTCAATATTTGGAAGTTCCAAGCATACCGGATATCAAGAATGGTTTCTTCTGATCCAAACACAGCCTCTTGATTGTCTTTCTTGCTTGAAAAGGCTGAAATACTATCAAAAGCAGAGTCCAAATCTTCACCCTGAGAAAATGGTACATGTGCACCATAAGAGTTTTGAAGCCTGACAGAAATAGACGCCTACATAAAAATGCAGTTGCCTGGGGGTTTGGGACTGGATCTATTCTCTGATGAAGACTATCCACCAAGAACTAACCAAATTTTAATCCTTCCCCAGAGAATTCAGTGTAACTATAGTTACTTAATATGCTATTTGACCACAAAACGAAAAATTTCAAGCAGATTCCAGTACTTGGGGAACCCACTTGCCACATCAATTAAAAGAAGCACTTAAGATATCCTATCATTCTTTAAAGTCTGTAAGAATGTTAAATGGCCTTTTGAATATACCTCTAACAGTCTTCCCTCTTCCACGAGCTGTTCATACCTGAAAGCCACATGCACAAATTAATTAAGTAAAAAACAGACTCACCTATTCAAATTAGTATGAAAATAAAAAAATATGACATCAAAACTTTGGATAATTGATCAGTAGGGCTAGTGAATGCACGACAACTCACTAACCACAGCACTACAAGTAAAACTGCAAGTTCAGAAGCATTAAGCAAATCATAGAGTAGGAAACAACGTTTATTAACCAAAAAACAGCAGATATTTGGCATGTTCTCCCTACGCAACACACACCCTTCAAATTTTGTTCATGCCCAAATATAATAAAATGGATGCCTTTGACAAAATGCAACTGCAAATTAAACCCACCCAGAATCCATAACTTCACACCCAAATTCACAGCTTTATCAAACTGGGGCCATAATCTCTCACTAAATCCTCCACACAACACATGCATTTGCCACTAATTCCCAACATTTCGCGCCCATAGAGGGTTAGAGACACAAACACTCCCCTAGAACCCTATTGCACCTATCCTCCCCGAGAATTCGTAGTAACTCCACCACAGTCCACAGATTGGCACCCCAGCTGCCCAAATCTCCCAACAACTAGCCTCCCCATTAACCCTCACGCCTCAAACTCAACATCATTTCGTGTCGCATACCACAGCAATGCCGCATCGAAATCGGCCTCAGCAACAATCACCACCACTACCACAGCCCAAAAAAGGATGCCAGAGCACGATGTGACAAGGGGATGGGAACCATTCGCTTACTGGGCCAGGTGGGACGGGGAGAGGACGTTGGAGGGGCGGAGGCAGGAGCAGATCCAGGCAAGCAGCGGGCGCGCCTCCTCGTACTGGAACGGCCACTCTAGCGCGTCCGCGTCCAGCGGGTCCTCCCCGTCGAACCCAAGCTCCGTCAGCGCCGCGCACAGGGCGGCCCCGCTCATCCTGGACGTCGGCGGCGGCCGCGGCAGCTGCTGTGGCGGCGGTGGGAGGCTGTAGTGGTGGACTGGTCTGGTGGGTGGGCGGCCGTGCGCGGCCGGCAGCGGTTGCTCTGCTTGCGTTGCGTGAGTTCGAAACAACGCGAGCAAAACAAATGGGATCTGCTGCTTGTTGGGGAATGGGGGTTTCGTCGGAAACTAGAGAATTCGGACCGCTCGCTCCGTGGTGTGGCAATTGGGTTTCAATTTTTCCACGGGCTGAAAATGAATGGACTCTGTAGAAGCCCATGTGCGATTAGAAGCCTCTCTGGAGGGCCACCCTTAATGGGCCTTATCTTTTCTAACGAGGCTCAGTAAAGAGCTGAAATCCAAGGACAGTACGCGCCAAACAATTCCAAGTCCTCTCCCAACTTCGCAATCCTTCTGCAAACTCCGCTCTAGGGAAGGGCGCCTAGCTCCACGTTTTTTTAGCTCCTCAAACGATACTCCCAAAACTAGAGTTTACAACATGAGTCATCAAGATATTACCCATGGTGCGACACTTACACAACCTAGTGGTCTGTTTCTTTTCTTGATTGCCAAATTGTGTGACTTTTTTGGTACACATGTGCCGCCCCCTCAATAGTGAAACCCTATCTTCGGCTCATGGCCACCTCTCCAGAAGGCAATTTAATGGATGTGTCTAGTTATTACGGGTTAAAAAGATGAGTTTTTTTTACCAGAATATGTGCTTTTTGTGACCAAGTTATTTACATCTTTAATTTTGCATTATATTTGAATTGGCAAAAAAAGGTCACTCGCATATATGGTACAAAATGCCAAAACATGTACCAAACATCATCCAGTGGCATACTAGACCAGTCTTGAAAAAACCTCGCATTTTTTGAGGTGGGGCTAGACCGCAAGCCAAATAGGTTCGCATGCTCTGAGGTTGGGTTGAAACTCCAGAATAAAGTTGCTCCGTAGCAGAGTTGGTGGAGCAGAGATAGTTCTAGTAGAGCAAATCAAGCCCTAAGAGTACCCACAACACGCAGAGAAATGATGCTTTGATCTGGAAAAGCATACGTTGCAAAAGGTTGACATAAAATCTTCTTGCTTCAATGCTTGATGAAGCCTCGGTGCTTGTAGACTAAAAATCTGGTGCTGTCAATTCTCTTATATCGTATAGTTTCATGATTGGAACTAGCTCAATACTCTATCTGCTCTGTTTTACAAGGCGCGATCAAATATGGTACAATCTCCCAAATTAGAATTAGACCATTCATTACATTATATTATATTTTTTGTAATTATAAAATTATGATAATTAGATAGTATATTTGATCATAGATCTAACCATATCGAGTCTGTATTACAATAGTTAAGAATTGATAGTTAAAATATTAGTTAAAAATTGTGAAGTTTGAATCTTGATTTGTGTGTGCGCATGCATTGTAAGTGGATGGGCGCCTAAACAAGACCTTAAGTTATCTACCAATTTTATCAAGCATATATGGGATGACCATTTCCATTGTAGGTTCGGGACATCATGAGAGGTGCTTGATAAATCATAACCTAGCATCCCTTTCTTTGTGTGTATAGGTGTCTTGGCATTGTTTACACCATGGGGGAACAAAGGCGAGGAATACATTGATCTTGTTATCTATCAATTGGTGCTAGAGTTTATAATTAATTTATGTGTGTCAAGTTTGCTGTTTTGATTAGTGAGCATCTAAGTAGAGAGAGACATGGAAAAACTAAGGCAAAAGACGTCGTATTAAATTAGCATGTGCTATGCTTATATCTGGCTCATATGATATAGAATGTTATATGCTCTTATATTTGGAACTGCATAGCAGCAAATGTACTGACAATAGTTTAGATGTCTTCACTGCCTTGTGGTTGGACGCAATGGACGATTGGAGTTGTTCGGAGTTTTGAGGGTGACTCCTACTCGTAGTCGCAGCAATCATAGACGTGATCACGTGATCACACGATGGTGAAATACTGCTGCCCATTCACGCGTGTCCCCCACATTAGAAGAGCCCTACACATGGACGCATGATGCATAGGAGGCATATGCGTTTGTGCTGACTGCTGTGCGTGCATATATGTAATATATATGTGTGTATATAATATACTGCATGTGCTGTGCATGGGTTGATATTTTTTATTTTGCAAAAGAACAACCCCACATGCGTTTGTGTATATCTTGAATTTCAACAATTTTTTATTGTAACTGGGCCACTGCAATCGGTTCTACTTCTATTTCAAAAACCAACCGTCCGCTCACATATGTGATCGATTTAGCCCGTCTCCATCGATTTGACATGACAATGTGGTCTTTTTGAAAGGTAAATTCTTTCAAGGCTAAGACGTTGAGTTTAGCCACTAAGACTATTTTAACTCTTGAGACTCCAAATAAGAGGCCTAAAGTGCTGAAAACATTAGACCTAAGAACCGGCCCTAAAGTAGTTCATGGAAGTCAAAACGTTGTTGTAGTAACAAGTTTTGCTATTTCTTTACGGTGGATATCTATGTTTAAGTCACACATGTGAACCAAACATCGCTCGTTCATGGACCACAATCTCTCATCGCAATGGTATCCACCAAACAAAACACATTCTTATTTAATCCTTGCAACATGATGAATACTAAGCTAATTAAGCCTTCTATAACCTGTTGAAAAAAACTTGATCCGGCCTCGGCTTGTCATGGGCCCATGGTTCGACAAGCAAAATTATATATCTCAGCGTGCACAACGAGATGGCCATTTATACAAATGGTCTATGGAGGATCTCGAGATTATCTTAGGCCCTGTTTGGAAGATTTGTATAATTTCTCACATGTAAAGAGCTTACACCACCTGTATTTCTTTGTGCACAAGAAAACCATTTGAAATTTTTACCCTGGTAAAATGTTGTTTGGATAATCGTATAAATTAACCAGCCATGTAGCTATATAGCAATCATGTGTCTCAATTATTCTTTCACATCCAATAGTATTCTAAGCGAATTATTCAATCTAGCAGCAAGCTATGAGAGTTCCGTATTGCAACGATGATCAAGGCAAAAATATGGTTTGCTTTTCATGCTGCCATTGATGGAAACATGCAAGCACAGAGATCCAAATCTGATTCACAATTCTTTTCACCAAGCATACACAAGGAGAGGGATTGTGCATCACAGCACAGCCGCAAGGAATGAGAAGAGAGATGCCATGCAGTCAAAGTCCCAGATGTCCTCGTCATGGATGGCCAAGTAGTGCTCGCCGCCGCCGCCGCATGTAGCGCTCGCTGGCACCGTTGCCCCTACAGGCTATGCGCTCGTGGCCGTGAACCACCGATGCGCTTGCAAGCTGCCTCCTCCGCCGATGCGCTCCGGATGCCTACTCCTCGCGCCTAGAGACAGTTCGGTCCGTGTCTCGGTGGAGAAGACGAGTGGGTAAGATGAGCCCGATTTTAAAAGTCAGGCCGCGGGAGGTCTTTATTTTTTTTCCGCTGGTAATAGAGCAAAACGGACGTATTTAAATTAGGTTGATCACTCTTCCAAACAAGCTTTTGAAACCCACCTGTATTTTACAGGGGTTTTAGCTCTAAAACCAACCTTCCAAACAGTCCCTTAGTGTGCACAACGAGATGACCTTTTATATAAACAAAAAATTTTCTATTTGACACTAAAAAACTTATGTTTTTCTATTTGACATCCAAACTTAATTTTTTTTATTTGTCACTATTTTTATTTTTTCTTTCCTATATGACACTCCAGTTACTTTAAAAGAGTAACGTGTTAAGACATACAAAAAGACCATTTTCCCTTGTCGTATTTTTCTAGTCATGGCGTTCCCCCGCTGTTTTTTGGCATTTTAGTTTCCAACTATTATGTTTTCCTTTTTTAATTACTTCTGTTAGCACTAGAAAAGTTGCGGTTGGAAAAAAACCACGGGGCAAAATGGTCTTTTCATCTAGGACTTGACACCGTTACCACTCTAGAGCAACGAAGTGTTAAATAGGAAAGAAAAAATGAAAGGGACGATGAGTAAGAAATTTTTTTAGTTTGGATGGTTTTTCTAGTGTCAAATAGGTTTTTTTATTTAAATAGTCTATAAGGAAAATCTCAAACTCCAAGTAACATAATCGGTGGTTTATTTTTTCAAGAAAAAATCAGGTTTCTTGGCTTTTTTAGATACACGACTTTACTTTATATCCAGACATGGTACATAAGTGCATAGTAAAGATAATATATGTAAAAAAACCAAAACATCTTTATAATTTAGAATGGAGAGAATATAATATAATCCATCTCGCTAAGTTTGGTTGGGTTCCTTGTGGTGGAATCTGTCCATCCAGGTTTAAGTTCTTGACTTGGCACGGATGCTTGTATTTTTCTGGATTTATTTCAGGATTTAATGACCCTATACTTTCAGTGGTAGGCAACATCTCCGTCGACAGCGAGACGTCTATAGTGACTTTGTGAATCTCGAGATCTACCGGCTCAGTCTTTTGGACGTGCTCATAGAGGTAGGATTGACGTATGTGTGTTCATAGAGGTGAGTGTGCGTGCGTGTTATACTGTCTAATTCTTAAAAAAAAAGTTTAGTAGGGTATCCTATTATTCCTACAACGCAATACCTCCCTTGCCGGCAGACTGGCCGAGGTGTCCATTCCCGTCGTGTAGACTGCGGAGCCGCAGTGGTGCGGAATGGAGTCGTCGTCTCGTCTGGCTCAGCTCGGCCACGCTTGCCGCCGATACCGGAGGGGCTAGCTTCCGAATTCCGACCGACTGGCTGAGATGCAGATATCCACGGCAAACGCTGAGCCATGACTGGAAGGACGAGGTGCCGATGTCGGCCTTGCACACTGTGGAGCCACGAAGTGGACTCGCGTCGTCCTCGTCCAGTCCGACTCCTCAACCGGGCCGCTGCAGCAACCTGCAGGTGACGGCGGGCAGAGGCTCTCGCGGACTGGCACGAATGGCTGGGATCGAGTAATAGGTGGCTGATCACCTGATTAGGAAAGGGCAGGTGACGTATATAGCTAGTTAATAAATTGGTAAAAAGGCTAGTGCGTTGCCTATATTTTAGGCGTGGTATTGATCAGGAAGGGCCAAAGCCAATCACGCCAGGAATGTTGTAAGAACGGTGAGGAGGAAGGTGGGGGGATTATCCGAGTCTCTTTGCGGCGGCAGCGGTCGACATAGCCTGCGGCCGAATTTTTTACATTTTAGTTTTTTTTAAAAAAAAATTCTCATAAATAGACCCATAAAGGAAATATTTTAGAATATGGACTCTTAGCTCGGCGCTCGGCGTCATTGATGCTGGCGCCGAGCTTATACGCCATGGCGCCGAGCTCCTAGGTTCGAAGCGGACGTCGAAGATGACATGGCAGGGAGCTCGGCGCCGTAGATCTTGGTGCCGAGTTCGGCGCCAGAATGACTGGCGCCGAGCCTTTATTACCTATGGGCCCGCCCCTCTCTTCCTCTCCCTCTCTCGCCCTAGCAGAGCAGAGCCGAGCTTCACCGCCGCCGCCGCCCGCGCCCGCGCCTCCACCGGCCGCCCTCGCTCGCGCCCCGCGGCCGCGCCGCCCTCCCGCACCGCCCCGTTGCCCGCGGCTGGCCGCCCGCCCCGCGCCGCGGCCAGCGCCCCTCCGCCCGTGCCCCAGTCCCCTCGCTGGTTCCTGCGCCCGCTCCGCGCCCTCTCCTCGCCTTGGCCTCGCCCCGCCTTGCCGCCCTCCACCGCTGGCCTCGGCCGCGGCCGCCGTGCCACCCGCGCCCGTCGAGCCAGACTCGCCGCGCGGAGCCCCAGGCATCCCGCGCCCGTCGCGCGCCACCGCTGTCGTCGGCTGCGCCACCGCCAACCACGCCACCTGCAGCGCCTAGCCGTGCCACCGCCGGCCCGGATCGTCGGCCTGACCCACGCCCATCGTCCGCTGCGACTTTGTCGACGTCCATGGATCAATCGTTGGAAAGGTAAAAATTATGAATATGCAATGTACCTACTTAGTTGGCATTTGTTATTTACTAGTTAATGTGATGACTCAGGTAGTTGATTTAGTTAGTGATCTAGTGAGATATATATGTAGATAGATAGAAACATAGATACATAGGTACATATATATAGTTAGATAGCTACTTAGATATGTAGTTACATATTTAGTTAACTAAATATGATCTAGCTATTTAGTGAGTACACTGTATATATATACGTAGTTATTATCTTATTTACTTAGTTTGTAGTTAGAAATTACTTGTTAGGTACTATGTATCGTCTAATTTGGACTAAAGGACATATGTTTCGTTACGTGTTTGAACTAGATGGACAACCTAGTGACCATATATCATGGAGGCACCGTTGAAAGCTGAAAACATCTAGGCCCCTAGTTGGGTTTCGGTGATTAATGACAATACGTGATTACTATGACTAACATGTGTTTTGCAGAGGCAATTAAGTTAGCTCATGGTAACGGAGATCGATTGGGCTATCATGGTGGTCATGCCCCTCGATGAAAATCGTTTCGGTTTTCAAAGGATGGACGACAAGATTAAGGATGGACTAGTTCTAAGTGTCGTTTGGAGTTGAAGAGACACTTAGAATAGTTTAGGACTTTGTTTTTCCTTTGGCCGTACTATTAAGGGAGGTATGGACGGATACCTTGACCTAGGTGAGTCTAGTGGGTTAGGTGTGGTGCACACTTGCTAAACCTAGCACTAGGTAGCTCCTAAAAAGCCCTTAGATTCATTGGAGCAAACTTCATTCACATACGTTCGAAAGTTGGAAGTGAATAGAGGGTCAAATACTGACCGGACGCTGGCTTCGGTGTGACTGGACGCTGGCGCAGAGTCCGGTCAGTTCATTTGATCAAGGTAAAGTCGTCTGGAAGTGACCGGACGCTGAGAGGTGAAGTGACCGAACGCTGAGGGCCAGCGTACGATCGACTCCAGTAAGGTTCCAGAGAGGGAAAATCATAACCGGACGTGTCCGGTCACACTTTAAACACTAGAGTTCGGGGTGAACTGACCGGCACGTTTGGTCAACATGACCGGAGTGTCCGGTCACCCCGCAGAGGCACATAACGGTTCGTTTTTCAGCCCATGTTATAAATACTTCCTCCACTCGTGTGGGGGGGACTTTTGCTCACTTCAACAGCTGAGAAACACCTTTGAGAGTGCCAAGAAGAGCAAGGTCCTAGTGAGGTGATTGAGATTTGAGAATCCCAAAGAGAGCCCTCATTAGTAAGATCAAGAGTAGCAAAGTGTGCATCCACCCTTCTCATTAGGCTTGTTGTGGTCAAGCGAGAGTTCGTGCTTGTTACTCTTGGTGATCGCCATCACCTAGACGGCTTGGTGGTGATTGGGAGATTGGTGATCATCCGGCGGAGCTTGTGGATGATCCAACTCAAGTTGTGAGCGGTTGTGGGTGATTCATCGCGACAGAGTGTCAAAGAATCAACCCATAGAGAGCACTTGATCCTTGCACGGATCAAGGGGGAGCTACACCCTTGCGCGGGTGCTCCAACGAGGACTAGTGGGGAGTGACGACTCTCCGATACCTCGGTGTAGGGTCGAGATGGCGGACTAGAGGGGGGATGAATAGTCCTTTCTAAAATTAATCGCGCCGGCTAACCGAAATAAGTGCGGAATTAGAACTATCGGTCTAGCCAAGACTACACCCCTCTATCTATGTTCTCTAGCACCTTCCAAAGATACTAATTAAGCAACAAAGGTGCTGGGCTAGCTAGAGCTCACCTAATCAATTCTAGGAGCAAGGTCACACAAACCTATGCCACTAGTACTTTAAGCAATAAGGGAGCTCCTACACATGCTAGTAAGTAAAAGCACAAAGCCAACTAAGCTCACTAGCAATACTCAATAACAAGGCAACCAATGCCAAATTAGAGAGCGCAAATACTTAGCTACACAAACTAAGCAAAGTAACTAACAAGGTTACACAAACCTAATTAGCCACGCAAGGGAGTTACTTCTATGCTACACAAGCAAGAAGGTAACTAGTAAGCTACATAAGCTAACTAATTACAAGAGCAACTACACAAGCACAATGTATATGAAAGTAATTACAAGCTTGTGTAATAAGGATGCAAACCAACGGGAAGAACAAGGTTGACACGATAATTTTTCTCCCGAGGTTCACGTGCTTGCCAACACGCTACGTCCCCGTTGTGTCGACCGCTCACTTGGTGGTTCGACGGCTAATTGGCATCACCCGCCATGCTCGCACATCGGGCACCGCAAGAACCTACCCCGAAAGTGAGGGTAGCTCAATGACACGCTCAACTAGAGTTGCTCTTCGCGGCTCCCGCGGGGCGAGCACAATGCCCCTCATAAAGCTCTTCTCTGGAGCACCGCACAAGCTTCTTGCGGGCTTTAACGGAGACCACCACCAAGCCGTCTAGGAGGTGGCAACCTCCAAGAGTAACAAGCACCACCGGCTTGCAACTCGATCACCTAGTGCCACTCGATGCAACCTCACGATGCAATCGCACTAGAATCGCTCTCTCACACAATCGAATGATCACTATCAAGTATATGTGAGATGGAGGGCTTCCAAGCACTACTACACAAGCCACCAAGGCTCTAGTGTGCTCAGCTGCAACCATGGCCAAAGGTCACTTCTATTTATAGCCCCAAGGGCTAAACTAGCCGTTACCCGTTCACTAGGCAACTGTCGGGTCGACCGGACGCTCTGGTCGGATCGACCGAACGCTGGACCACAACGTCCGGTCGTGCGATGCACGCCACGTGTCACCTGCGTTCAACAACATTCTTCCGATCTCAACGGTTATCTTCTGACTGGATGCAGTAGCTTCAACTGACCGGACGCTGGACCCTTAGCGTCCGGTCGTTTACAGTAAGGTACCAACCCCGACCGGATGTGTTCGGTCAGTCATGATTGGACGTAGCCCTAGCGTCCGGTCACTCTCCAGCAACACTGCTTCGTCCGACAACAGGACCGGACACTGCCTCCAGCGTCCAGTCACTTTCAGAGCCAGTGTCCGGTCGACAGACCGACGCTGCACACTGACTGCCACTACTGACCGGACGCTGAGCCTCAGCGTCCGGTCACTGTGTGACCAGAGTCCGGTCCACTCTGTGGGACCTTTCTCATCTCCGTTTCTTCACCAAGTTGATCCACATCAACTCTAACTTCATCTCCTTTGTAAATGTGCCAACACCACTAAGTGTACACCACCATGTATATGTGTGTTAGTTTTTCACAATCATTTCCCAAAGGATGTTAGCCACTCAACTTGTCACGCCACTCAATCCTAGCGATGATGCAAAGTTAGATTACTCGAGTGGCACTAGATGACCGATATGCAAACAAGTTTGCCCCTCTTGATAGTACGGCCATCTATCCTAAACCCGGTCATAAACTTCTCTACACACCTATGACCAGTGAAATGAAATGCCCTAGGTTATACCTTTGCCTTGCGCATTCCATTCCATCTCCTCCAATGTTGATGCAACACATGCACCAACATGATCAACAATGATATGATCCACTTCATATCATCACGTGATCATATTGGTTCATCGATCTTGATATCACTTGCTTTTCACCATTGCCTTCGTCCATCGGCGCCAAGTCTTGCTCAAGCTTCACCGCCACATGGTCCATCGCTCCAAAGCCTCCGACTTGCCCTTCACGCTTGCAACCGGTCCATCAAGCCAAGTCTTGTCTTGATCTTCTCCACCTTTGATCACATGACTCAATGTCATGTCTCATGTGCAATGAGCTCCTTCATCATCACATGTGTGAGCTTTGCAACATCTCCAAGCCATTTTCACCTTCATGGCTTATGTTGCTCACACATATGTACCTGTGGACTAATCACCTGTGTATCTCACATAAACACAATTAGTCCACCTAGGTTGTCACTCAATTACCAAAACCACACAAGGACCTTTCAATCTCTCCCTTTTTGGTAATTGATGACAACTCTACAAAGATATAGAAATTAAGCTCTTTTGGATTCATGTTGCTTGCCCAAGCAATTTTACAATGTGAAAATGATTTTGGACAAGTACCACAAACCCAAAATGGTAGTATTAGCTCCCCCTACATATGTGCTAGAGTGTTTGATTTGAAGCTCGCACATATGCATAGATTAAAATTGTGGGAGAGTAATTACTACAAAAATGATGCTAAGGTGTATAGAATAAACCTTTGAAGCATGTACCAATTGGAGTTGCACCTTTAAGTTCATCCTTAGCACCATGGTTAGCTAGATATCACTTGGAAATAAAAACACTAGATACCTTGTGAGATCAACATGAAAAGCAAGGTACTAGCATTACTTGAAAAGCATACCAAATGTCTAGCTATCATCCTATGCATGCTATTTATCAAATCATCATTCAAGTTTTACAACTAGCATACACCACACAAGCATGCATATTGAATTTGAAAGCTTATGCAATGCAAACAAGCACATGAATATGCACATATCAAATGCAATCAATCAAAGTTCATAAGCTTGCTCCCCCTACTTGTGTGCTTCTCTTGTCCAAGAATTTTGATCCATCTCTTTTCTTCAATGTTGCTCCCTCTTTGTCCATATCCATGTCCACCCTCCACTTCTTTGATCTTTTATATCTTATCTCTCCCCCTTGTACAATCTCAATCTCAAAGCTTTCATATCTTTGTACAATCTCTCCCCCTTTGTCATCAATTTCTATAAAAGGTGAGTTTCTCATTGATGCAAAGGTATACGTTTGGGGTAGATGGTTGAGGCTTGAATCTTGCATTTTTATGGACATTACTTAATTGTTGGAATGACACCACTTGTAGATACCACTTGTAGCTTGTACCACTTGTATCTTGTGTAGGGCTTCTTGAGATACCACACATAAGATTTTTGATCTTGTGATCAATTCGTGTGACACCTCCCCCTATGTGATAGCATGGGTTATCCATTTGATACACTTGAGATCTTGTAGGTGAGGGATGCATTCTTCATTTGATGATCACTTAAGGTTGAGGATCACTTGTGGAACCATCATATTGCATGATTGATATTATGTGTAGATGTGATATCACTTGAAAGAATCTTCTAGTATGGAACCACTTGTTGGATTTTTCAATATAAACCATTTCTTGAACATTTGCTATCTTCATGAGTACCACTTATAGGATATCACTTGTGAGTTGATCTAGACATCATTTGTAGATTCTTGATAAAATACTTGAGTCTAGATACCATTTGAAGCAAACAAACTAGATATCCATTTGCATTGTTGTCTTGTGCTTGTACTCTTATCACTATCATGAGCTTCTATGATTGACTTGAACTAAATTGATTTGCCTAAGCTTCCAAGTCCGGTTTGAACCAATGACAAGCTTCTTCACACCTCTTGCAAGGGTTATCTTGCCAATGTTGTACTTGTCACTTGTTAGCAATCCAAATTGAGTCAAGTACTTAGGTTCACTAGCTCATGAACAAATTTATGTACTAACCACTAGATCAAGTAATCATTCAAACAATAGTGGTAGGCTATGAATTTAAGTATTTCATTTGTTATGCATGATCCTATGAAACATGTACTATATGCACTAACCGCATACTAGTAAGGGATGAAATGATCATGCACATTACAATGATACCTTTGCTATGTTGGAGTAGAGGATAGTCACATAGATTCCAATTCATTACTCCAATAGCAATGTGAAGTCCAATTGTAAGCTTGGTAAAGACCAATAGATACCATGTTGAATTTCATTCTTCACCCATATAAAATGAATACCACTTATGATCAAGTGCACTTTCTTGTTGTGGTTGGCTTGCTTTATCTTTTGATCTTTGCTTGCATGAGAACATCAATTTGAGAATACCACTTGAAATATCATGACTAGCTCTTTTTTGGATGTTGCTTGCTTTTCTTGATCAACCCTTTTGATTGCTTCAACTAAGCATCTCAAATGTTCCTTGGATCACCACTTCCATGTTAGCCTTCCAAGTACCACACTTGGTTCACCTACACATAGGCGGCAAGCCCCTACACTAAGGAGAAGTGACCTCTCTCCAAGAACCTTTTTTGATACTCACTTGAAATGACTTGATTGATTGATCCAAGTGATGGACTTAACTTGATGAGTAACCTTGATTCCTTCTTTAAGTCCTTTTCTTTCTACTTGTTTAAGTCCTTTTCTTTCTCCCAAATTATTTTCAATAGTCACTAGAACTTAAATTTCATCTTCAACTTGAGTTTGATCTTGATCTTCATCTTGAGTACCAAAAGTGTGCAAAGTACACTCCACAATCAAATGGCCTTGTACTCTTTTCTTGTCATGCTTCTAGATCATCTCAAAACCAAACTTAGGTGCCTCAATTACTTATAAACATGTTTCCAACTTGAGGACCTTTCAATCAAAGTGACTCTAGATCAATCCAATATTTGTCACTTTTCTGACAGATTTTGTACCCTTCAAAGGAATAAGCATATTTCCCAAAGTACAAATCCAAATACCACTAAATTTGGTGGAGGTGTACATTACTAAGTTATCTAGCAGCTGTAAAAATTTGAGCTTCATTTGACTTCTAGATTGCTTCCAGATTTCAATTCTTCCACCACTGCTACATGCTGAAAACTGTTGCACTATAGCTGATAAGAACTACTCCAAAACCGAAGCATCTCTTATCCATTTTTCATGAAATTTGTACAGCATCTTATACCATAAGTCTAGAGCATGTACACTAATTTTTATGCCAATCCAATAAGTGTTGATTACTCAAACATGGCTAAGATCACAGCTAGCTCCAATTCTCAATTATAAGACAGATTTCAACAATTGAGCTATACTCCATCAAATATGAATCAAACTTGAAACTAACTTATTTGAATACTTCCATAAGACATAAATCCATTCAATCCACTTACTAAATGTCATCTTATGAATTTATACAATACAAATCAATCCAAACTTGATTACTAATCAATTATCCATTCAATCATCTCATAGCAAGCAACATTGCATATTTATCCAATTCAATCAACTCATATGCACCCAAATGAAATGATCAACAAAAGATATACCTTGGTTAGCTCATGATCATCCAACTAGCAAGCTTCAACTTCAATTATTTACAAGCCATCAAATAATCCAATAAATCACCAATAACTTGAATTATAGCACTTGTATGTTGATAGCGCTTGGACTTCACTCAATTTTCTCTTGGCATTGGGTTCGGATGTGCACTAAGCTTCATAACTTGATTCAACATATGATGAACAATGTGAGATTAATTGAATCAAGTCTCTAATGCTGATGGTACCTACACACATTCATCCACTTTTTTATGGTACCCAAATAATTTTGGGTCCTCTCAAGTTAGGAGCAACATACTTAGGCGATGCCTTAGTATGAGTAGCGGGATGTTTTGCAATAGCAACCATAGAGGTACCATCACCATCCTTTCTAAGCATATCATGATCATTAATTGAAATAGGCTTAGAAATTTTACCTAGGGGACATGAATGTGCCATGTGTCCCCTTTCCCGGCATGAGTAGCACTTTCTCTTTACTTGAGCCTTCTCTTCTTTGCTCATGTGGTGCTTCTCATTGCCTTGCCTCTCATGGATTGCTTGAGCCTTCTTCTCAAGCTTGGTAGGACACTTAGAGGCAAAGTGTCCCGTACTTCCATACTTGAAGCACTTGATGTGAGCATAATCTTTCTTCTCATCTTCATTCTTGCTCATCATCTTGGCATCTTGAGTTTGCATTGGATTCCTTGCCTTTCCACCCCTTTTTGTTTTCTTCTTCTTTATCATCAAATCACCACCATCTTCATGGTTGATCTTGATTTGCTCTTGGGGTGTCTTCTCTTGCTCAACTTGTAGCTTTGGTTGAGGCTTCACTTGTTGCTTCACCAATTGCTTGGTTGGGCACATTGAGGTAAGATGACCCCAAGTGCGGCACTTGAAGCACTTGACATGCTTTAGCCTCTCTTCTTCTTTCTTCAACTTGAGCTTTTCTTCATTGGGGCAACCATTTGCAAGATGTCCCACTTCATGGCACTTGAAGCACATGAAATGAGAGTGCTTCTCTTGTTCTTGCTTCTTCATCTCTCTTTCATATCTTCTCTTGCCCCATCTTTTGCCCTTGATCTTGCTCTTGTTGAAGCCAATGTCACTTATGTCATTGCGGCTTTCTTGATGATTGACTTTGCTAGTCTTGAAGCCGACGCCACTCTTGTCACCAAAGTTTCTTTGAGTCTTCAACATATGCTCAAAGATGACTTGAGAGTTGTAGCACCTCTCTAACTTGTTGCTCAATTTCTTCACATGTTCATTAAGCTCATTGTTCTCCTTCAAAAGGTTAGTCTCATAAGACATAGAAATAGAACAAGCATCTATATGTGAAGAGCATGGCATATCTAATAAATCATCACAAGAGGTGGATACATGCTTCTTGCCTACATCACAAGGGTTAGCAACATTTTGCAATTTATCATTTGATCCATGTGATGAGCTCTCATTATTTTTAAGTTTCTTTGTAAATACTTTAATGAGAGAAGCATGTTGTTCTAACAATTCATCATGAGATGCAAGTAGTGTCTCATGATTCAATTTTAGCTCATCATGTGAAGATTTATAAGCATCAATGTCGATGTTTGACCACCGATAGCCTGCCACGGGGGTCCCCGGGGCAGTATGTTCGGGCTTTGGCGTATGCGGAACTCGACGGTAAACGCAAGAGACAGTCGATTTATCCTGGTTCGGACCCTCGATCTTTGATCGAGTAATAGCCCTATGTACAGTCGACGTTAGCCTTTGCGTTGGATTGATCATAAAGTGTTGTGTTGTACAAAAAGTCACCTTTGTCTAGGAACCCTGCCCTCCTTTATATAGTCAGGAGGTCAGAATCCTAGTCGGTTTACAATGAGAGTTCATAGTAGGATTACAGAATAATACTACTACTAAGATTACAGGGGAAGAATCCTAGTTAGACTAGATCTTCTCCCTTCCTTGTGGGGTATCCCATGGGTCCTGCACCGACAAGCCCCCGAGCACTTCATGGTTGAGTTCTGGAAGCCTCGTCTTGTTCCTTCAAGTCTTGCCGAGTAGGAACAAGCATCGTCCGAGTGCTTTCTTGAGCGAAGCCGTGTAGCACTTCATGAGATCTTCGCGTGGTGTGTACCTTTTTGAAGAAAAAAGTACTCCTATTTGGATGTAGCCCCCCAAGCCTCTTGCTTTTTGGCACAAGGAGCTTGAGGGTCTTTTCTTGAAATCGCCCTGATTCTTCATCGAAGGACTCCCGAGCATATACTCGGGTTCTTTGTTGTGTGGCCTTGAAGTCGTCTGTCTTGAAGAAGTCTTCTGAGTGATGTGCGCTTTTTTAAAGGAAAAAGTGCACTCACTGAGTGTAGCCCCCGGGCCTCTTGCTATTTGGAACAAAAAGTTGGAGGGTCTTGAATCTGAGTTGTTCAAAAGAACTAAAAACCTCTCCTGTTGCAGCCCCCGAGCATATATCCGGGTTCTTTTGTTTAGAAAGAACTCGGGTGCAGGGTCTTGGCATATTCTCTGGTAGTCTAGTTGACTTCTTGTCAAACCTCTAGTGCGCCCTTGCGTAATGAGTCCACTGTTCGCCTAAATGATTGTTTAGCCTGTTTAAACACCGTGTAAACGCTACACGGTGTGTTGATGAAATATGGTCGGCAGTCTACCTAGGGGTATGCCCAAGGTAGTAGATTGTCGGCAGACAGATGCGCAAGCCACAAACAAGACGGTGACACAAGACAGACACGAGGTTTTATCCAGGTTCGGCCGCCAAAAAGGCGTAATACCTACATCTTGCGTCTGATTGTATTGCTGTATGTCAATGAGAGATGTTTTTTAGAGAGGTCCCCTGCCCGCCTTATATAGTCCGGGGGGTAGGGTTACAGATCTGGAAACTAATCCTAGTCAGTTACAATTGCCATAGGTGACCGGATAAGGATTCCTATTCTAACCGACCAAGATCTTGCTTGATCGCCAAATCTGTCTTGACTCCTTGCCCAGGACTTCAAACAGGTTGGCCAGGCTACGCGTCGTCTTTTGGTGGACCGGACCCACTGATCCGGGCCGGCCCAATCTTAGCCGTAAGGGTATAGGGGTTAATACCCCCACAGCTAGTCCCCGAGCACCATGTATTATGCCACGACACGCCATTTTAACCTTCTCCGAATAGTAAAGCTTGAGTCCTTGACATTTCTGACGACCGTTATCGCCGGAGAAGTAGGTTGTCCGAAGAATGTATGGTGCTCTTAAGAAAAAAGAAAAAGATTTCCATCCTGTGAAGTGTGCCCACTTGTATTTCTGAAAAGAAATGTAAGTGAATCTTGAAGCGTAGCATCCTTGATCATCAGAGGCATAGGGGTCGAAAAACAAACACATTCACCGCAAGGTGAAGTGTGCCCGCTTAGTCCCCGAGCCTGGTAGTAGGTGACATAGGCACGTGGTGCCAGGGTCTAAAAAGAATTCCCAGTTAAGTTGAGAACCCAATCGTCGTACAGGCGATACGAGATGCACCGACAGGTGCATCGTACCGATATAGTCCCCGGGCTTGCTGGAAGGCGAAGTATGAGCCTTGTAGCAAGGTCTAAATAAATGTCTCTCAACTGTATGTGAGTACAAATCACATGTAGCTGAGGAGAACGATCTTCGAGCAGTGGTCGGGACAGTTCCCGAGCACGATAGTAATCCGTTTAATCAATCAAAGCATTAGGGTCGATTAAATAAACACATTCACCGCAAGGTGAAGTGTGCCCACTTAGTCCCCAAGCCTGGTAGTAGGCGACGTAGGCACGTGGTGCCAGGGTTTAAAAAGAATTCCCAGTTAAGTTGAGAACCCAATCGTCGTACAGGCGATACAAGATGCACCGGCAGGTGCATCGTACCGATGTAGTCCCCAGGTTTGCTGGAAGGTAAAGTATGAGCCTTGTAGCAAGGTCTAAATAAATGTCTCTCAACTATATATGAGTACAAATCACATGTAGCCGAGGAGAATGATCTCCGAGCAGTGGTTGGGACAGTTCCTGAGCACATTAGTGGTCGGAGCAGTCCCCGAGCATGGTAGTGGTTGTAGCAGTCCCCGAGCACGGCAGTGGTCGTAGCAGTCCCCGAGCACGGTAGTGGTCGTAGCAGTCCTCGAGCACGGCAGTGGTCGGAGTAGTCCCCGAGCATGGCAGTGGTCGTAGCAATCCCCGAGCACAGCAGTGGTCTAGGCAGTCCCCGAGCATGGCAGTGGTCTGGACCATCCTTGAGCACAAGACATGCAGCAAAAAAACGAACACCGCTTGTACTATTATTTGGTGTATTTATTTATCTTCTTATTCTATCAAATCCAATCATACATGTCTTGTCAAAAAAGCAGACATGTATAGCATGTCATACTGTCTTCTTGCCCTTTCTAGCAAACAATCGCTTGGCACCTGTAAAGAGGTGTGTCAGTGTGGGCCCTCTCACACTAGCAACGAAGAGGCACATACACTGGTAATGAAGGGGCGCGTTTATTAGCATAGATCTTGAGGTTGTGAAAACAACCGTCTGCGGTGCATGCGCACGTCTCCCAAGAATCTCGGGCGGACGAAATGATGGAACTCTTGGTTATTTATAATATAGAACTGGTAAGTTATTTTTTACCAATCCCCATTATCATTCGCCGCCACAGCCTTCTTCTTCCTCTTGCCAAACCCTATTCCTCCAAAATCATCGCCCATCACCCCTCCACCGTATCCACCCCTTTAGCAAGGACAAATTAATGGCGAAGAAAGACGCCCAGAAGAAAGCCAGAGTCATGGCGAAGGAGTGGTGGAAGTTAAGGAGCAATGAGCAGACCATCAAAGACCTCATCACCATGAGAGTGCTCCATAACAAGGCACTCGCGGGATGGCGTGCGCCAGAAGGAGAAAGCTACCCCGATCCACAACCAGGTGAGATTGTGGTTTTCGAGGATTTCTTCAAGCGGGGTTTTGGGGTTCCAGTGCACCCTTTCCTCTAGGGGCTCTATTTGTACTACGAGATTGGGATTTGCAATCTACATTCCAACTCGATTCTTCTTGTCTCCACCTTCATCCATCTTTGCGAAGCATATGGTGGCTTCCAGCCCCATTTCGACCTCTTTCGCCATCTGTTCTGTCTGCGGAAGAAAGGGAGCGGCGGCTCGAAGATAGCTGGAGGCGTATACCTCAATCTGCGTGATGGGATGAAGGCCTAGTACTTGCACTACCCTTGGAACACATCATTGGACGAATGGTACAAGAAGTGGTTCTACATCCACGAAGAGCCGAACACGATCACCCTATGCGACGTGGGGTTCATTCTGGAGAAGAAGAACAGCTGGTCAGAGAAGCCCGAGCACTTGGAACAAATCACAGAACTGCTCAGGATGATCCCATGGGAGAAACTGGATGGTCCAAGCGTGGTCAGGAACTTCATTAGCTGAAGGATCTAGTCCTGCCAGAGGAGGGTACATCCAGGCTATGAATACCAGGGTAGCGCTGATCCAACGAGGACCAAGAAAGAGGCGCTTGACAAGATAGAAATCAAAGCTAGGATTGGAGAGCTATTCAACTTAGCTGATCTGAATTATGTCAGGTTAAGCGACATCGAGCATGCCTTCAAGCTAGCCCGAACTCCCCCAAAGGTAAATTATGCTGCCTTGTACCTGTAGAGTTATGTTGTAATGAAAATTGACTATGTTGTCGTCTTTATGTTTCCTAGAGTAATGGCCATGATAGGGCAGCAGTGTTCGTGTCTCCACCCCCTGGTGTGGATTGGCCGCAAGTTGCTAGCCCAACCGCCCAGATCAGTGCCAGGGCCAAAGACGTCGACTGGGCCATACTCGGGGTTGGGGAGGATGCAACGGCCAGGGCTGCTGACAAGCGGCCGGCGGCCAGCAAACATCGTCAGGCCATCTTCCCACTATCAGATGATGAAACAGAGGATGCAGACATCTTTTGACTTGTTCCTCGAAAGAGGAGGAGACAACTAGAGTCAACGGAGCAGGGTGGCTCCTCCATGCCATCGGGGATCGCATCACTGACCACTGCAACGTAGAGGACAAGCGGCAAAGGGGTCGAGCACCAAGCCCCGGCGCCGGTACTGGCCATGGAAAAAGACCCGGTGGCACCCGCCGAGCACGTGGAGCAAGCACGGTCGAAGAGATGCTCCTTCGCCATGTCATTCCGTGCTTCCAAGCTATAAGTATTTGCAACCTTGATGTAAGCTTACAATTTGTATTGGATACTGTTGTCTTTTGAACTTATCTCTGATATATTAGGTCGGCATCCACCAAAAATCCCGAACAGCTAGCCAGGTGCGGCATGGCTTTGCCAGCAATGGTAGAGAGGACTGCCCAGCAGCCGGCTATGGAGGAACCTGTAGAAGAAATTCCATCGGAGCCTCAGCAGATGAGCGGCCAGACGACAGTCCCCGAGTAGCTGGTCGAGAAGAGAGCTGAGCCAAGTACAAGTGCTCCGAGCACTAACCCTACTGAGGGGGATACGTTAGTGCCAAGTGGACCAGACCAAGCCATGGAGCAGCAGCCGAAGGTGGCACAGAGCACGCTTGCCGATGCCATGGCTCATGGGAAAGCCATAGTGGTCACAGAGACTACAAACTCCAGACCAGCGCCGCTTCCTAAACAAGAGGCCGAAGAGGACAAAGTAGAAGAGGTCCTGGGCCATCCCCAAGACATACGACAACATGTATATGTGTCGCGCTGGCGGAACAATGAGTGGGTTATGCATGAGGAAATCCCAGAGGTCGAAGAGACCTTGAAAGTTGAACGAGCGGCAAAACGTCTGGTGACGGAAATCCAGGTATGTTTGGCTTGACCACTTGATCCTGCTATTCAATCGAACTGTCTGACTTAGCTTGTTTACATGCAGGACTTGATGAAGATCGCAAAGTACCGAAAAAAGTGCTTCGACCAAATTGAGGGGATCATGGCAAGCAATAGAGAACTGGCTACCGAGGTGGAACGCTTGCGCCACCAACTTGAAGCCGCCGACTAGGAGAGGACGGAGCAAGAGGCACAAAACCAGAACCTGACTGTCTAGCTCAGTAACAAAGAGCAGGAAAAAACAAGTAAGTTGTCATTTTATCACAGCAAGTGCATGACACGTGTTGTTGCATTATTGGTAGTGACAGCTGTAGTGCAGGCTTGGAGGCCAAAGTAGTCCGTCTCCAACAGGAGAATAGCCATGTGGCCACAGAGTGTGGTCGCCTGAAGGAGGACAAGGAGAAACTGGCGCGCGACCAGTCTCAACTCTAGGACCGCACAACTAAGATGAAGGAGGAACTGAAAAGTAAGTGTTCCAGACCACCTTACTCATTCTGTTGGCCACCTTATCCTATTGTGGCATAACCTTTTAATATCTTGTGCGTGTTATAGTTTTAAAAGTCAATGCCAAGAAGCATCTGGAAGCCATGATGAAAGATCATGATGGCTGGAAGGCATGATGCCTAGAGATCACTGAGGATCGGGACACATGGAAGAACCGGTGCCAGGAGGTGGCAACTGGCATTTTGCCCGTCCTCGACCTTATCGACCCGGCGCTTATAGAGGAAGTGCCAAGGACACCACGGCTCAGACTGGTCGAGAGATGCCAAAAGGCATGGGGATGGTTCTAAGAGTTCGTGAAGGAGGCGGGTGAGTACACAGGTGCACATGTGCTAAGCATGGTGCGTGCCCACTACCCCTTGATCGATCTCAAGTGCCTGGAGGCTGGGTACCCGAAGGAGGTAGACCCAGATAAGGCTAAGGAGCTTCGGATGACCCAGCTGGACCTGTCGTCAAAGATAATTGGCAACATTAACCTGTGTGGAGGCAGGACAGCACCTGTACAGAGTATGCCATCAACAAGCCAGCTGGAGATGCCATCCATTGCGAGCCAACCGATGAAACCTGCGGTCTCGACTAGCCAGGCATCGGCGGGGCCACCCCCTTTAGCTCGACTAGTACAAGAGTCCCTGAGACTCGAGTAGGATATCAGAAGCAGCGAGCAGCGGGTGCCGCGTGTCCCGACCAGCCAATAGAATATGCTAGAGCTGTAGAAGAAGGACATAGTTGTGTTATTGTAAACTTGGGCCTCTCTAGGTAAGCTTGTAATAACGTAACTGTATATCATCATAAGCTTGTTTGCGCTGTATAAAACGTATTTAAGCTTGAAACTCATTTTGGTGTAACTAAGTGAGAAATGTTAACGTTCTGTTTAGTTGTACCATTTTACTCGACATGTCATCCCGAAAAGTTTGTGCGGCCCTAGTTTGCCATGTGGTCGGAGTGTGAGGTGCGTGACCTGTGCACACGTAGACGCGCACAAGTCAAACCAGGGGGGACCTGCCGATCACCCGTAGCGTAGAGAGCGGATCCCATGCATGCATTGGGAGGAAACGAAGACAGGGCCTGCTCCAAAAACCATAGAAGGAATGGTGGTTGGCTTTTACTGGCTAAGTTGGAATAACCATAAAATTCGAAGTGACACATTAGAGTGGTCAGAGAAATCGTAATAGCTTTATTGATTTAAATCAAAAGTACAAGAGGAGTACATATCTCAGTAGTTAAGCATAGAAACGTCTAAGCTTGTCGATATGCCATGAATTTGGTACGTCTGTACTGTCCAGGTGAGCTAACCTGTAAGACGTTGGTCGTGTGACTTCCTTGATCATGAAGGGCCCCTCCCATGGGGTTGCGAGTTTATGGACACCAGCCTGATTCGTCTTCCACTTCAGGACCAAGTCCCCGACCACGAAGAAACGCTCTTTAACATTTTTGTTGTAGTACCTGCGTAAAACAACAAGGTATTTGGCTGTACGTACACAAGAATCGAGCCGCTTCTTTTCTGCACTATTCACTTCTAGCTCTCGTACTTCATTGACCTTGCCTTCGTCAAAGTTCTCTACCCGTGTTGATCTGAAAGCTATATCTGCTGGGAGGACTGCCTCAGCGCCGTAAACCATAAAGTATGGTGAGATGCCAGTGTTACGACTGGGCTAAGTTCTGAGGCCCCAGACCACGGCTGGTAACTCTTTGAGCCATCTTCCGAGAGCTTTGTCATTTTCTCTGTACATCCTCTTCTTCAATGCGTCCAAGATCATACCATTTGCCCGCTCGACTTGTCCATTAGCTCTAGGGTGCGCCATCGAGATGTATTTTACTACTATGCTCCTTTCATCGCAGAAGTCCCAAAAAGCGTTCCCGGTGAACTGAGTACCCAGATCAGTGATGATGCTGTTGGGTATGCCAAAACGGTGGATGACCTGGAAGAGGAATGTGATAGCTTTTTCTGAGGATGCTTGTACCAGAGGCATGTATTCTATCCACTTAGAAAATTTGTCGATCAGCACAAAGACGCATGTAAATTTCCCAGGAGCCGGTTTGAAGGGCCCGATCATATCCAGTCCCCAGCATGCGAAGGGCTAAGAGGCTAGTATTGTCTAGATCTCATGTGCTGGTACGTGGATTCTCTTGGTGAAGAACTGACAACCCTCACAGTGGCGAACTAGCTTCTCTGCGTCGGCTACTGCTGACGGCCAATAGAACCCTGCTCGGAAAGCCTTACCGACCAGCGTTCTTGAGGCCGCGTGGTTGCCATAGGAGCCAGAGTGGATTTGGTCTAGGAGGTGTTCGCCATCCTCCTAGGTTATACACTTCATCAAGATTTCCTCCTTTGTGTTCTTGCGCCATAACTTACCATCGACGAGCAGGTACTGCTTACTGTGACGCATCAGGCACTCATTTTCTGTCCGATCAATGTAACTGCTGCCATCTATTAGGTACTTGATGAAAGGTATTCGCTAGTCGGGCTCATGAGTGGTCGGCGGCGGCTCGGTGGTGCTTGATGCCAGAACCGTAGCCACCAATTGCTGGTCTAGAGGCTTGTCGACCATGGAATCTTCCTCTTCGATGGAAGGCATGAGCAGGTCTTGAATGAATACGCCATGTGGGACTTTGGCTTGGGATGATCCTAACTTTGACAGCGCATCCGCTGCTTGATTTTTGTCCTAGACCACGTGTATGTACTCGATGCCATAGAACCTGCCTTCCAGCTTTCTGATCGATTTGCAGTATGCATCCATCTTTTCGCTGGTCGTGTCCTAGTCCTTGTTGAGTTGGTTGATGACCAGAGCCGAGTCTCCGTAGACATAGAGACGTTTAACGCTAAGTTCAACCGCAATGCGCAAACCATGTAGGCATGCTTCGTACTCGGCGGCATTATTAGATGCTGGGAAATAAATCCTAAGGACATACCGAAGCTGCTCCTTGGATGGTGACATGAAAAGGACTCCTGCTCCCGCACCGTTAATGTTGAGAGATCCGTCGAAGTACATCATCCAATACTCATCGGATCCCGGAGAGGCAGGCGTGCTTAAGTCTGTCCACTCGACGATGAAATCGACGAGTGCCTGAGACTTGATTGTAGTACGGCTTGCAAATTCCAAGGAGAAGGGGCATAGCTCCATTGCCCATTTGACGATGCGCCCGTTCGCATCCTTGTTGCTAATGATGTCTCGTAGAGGGTACTCAGTCATGACCACCACACGATATCCGTCGAAGTAGTGTTTCAACTTTCGGGATGTTATCAGTATGGCGTAGATCAACTTCTGAATCTGTGGATACCTGGTCTTGGACTCATTGAGTACCTCACTGATGAAATAAATCGGTCGCTGTACCTTGTAGACGTGGTCGGGTTCGTCGCGCTCGACCACCATGGTCGTGGAGACCACTCGATTAGTAGCCGCAATGTAAAGCAGGAGTGTTTCGTCTTCTCTGTGAGCAGTGAGGACCAGAGGTGACATAAGGTATTGTTTTAGCTGTGTGAAGGCAGCGTCTGCTTCCTCCGACCACTCAAACTTTTCAGATGCTTTGAGCAGTTTAAAGAACGGTAATCCTTTTTCGCCCAATCTTGATATGAAACGGCTGAGGGCGGCCATGCACTCGGTAAGCTTCTAAACATCCTTCACCTTTTTGGGTGACTTCATGTCCAAGACAGCTTTGACTTTCTCTAGGTTAGGGCATATGCCGTGGTGACTGACGACGTTGCCAAGTAGTATGCCAGAAGGAACACCAAAGATGCACTTTTTTGGGTTTAATTTCCACTGGAATGTGTTAAGGGCTACAAAGGTGCGTTCCAGGTTGTCAACAAGGGTATGTGCTTCCTTGGTTTTGACAACTATATCATCAACATAAGCCTCGACGAGGTCATCTTTGATCTCTTCTTTGAGGCAAGCCTGTATAGCGCGTTGGTAGGTAGCCCCGGCGTTCTTGAGCCCAAATGATATGGTCGTGTAGCAATAGGCGCCGAAAGGCGTAATAAAAGATGTCTTGATCTGATCATCCTTTTTGAGAGTGATCTAGTGATAACCAGAGTAGCAATCGAGAAAGGATAGCAGCTCACAACCGACGGTTGAATCTACGACCTCGTCTATGCGAGGTAAACCGAAGGGGTGCTTAGGGCAGTGTTTGTTGAGATCAGTGTAATCGACGCACATTCTCCATTCATTATTCTTTTTGCGTAGAAGAACCGGGTTGGCTAACCACTCCAGATGATACACTTCTTTGATAAATCCGGCTGCCAAAAGCCGTGTAACTACTACCCTAATCGCCTCCTTTTTGTCGCGAGTGAACCATCGTAGCTTCTGCTTGATAGGTTTGGCCTTGCCATTGACATTCAAGGAGTGCTCGATCAAGTTCCGAGGTACAGCGGGCATGTCAGCAGGTGTGGCAGAACCTCCTAAGTTATAGGGCACATATGCACCTATCACTGTCCGACGACCTTTGACATTTATGCATATGTTTCCAATAACTTAAAAAGACTATTGGGTGGCCTCGGGGAACCCCGAATCATCCACGATTTCCGACCAGGATCACATTACAGAGTCATTGCAGTATTACAACATTTATTCAAACATCAATACCAGAGTAAAAATAGCGGAAGTCTTACAATAACATAATTTACAAAACAGTAGTTTCAAACCTCGCAACTAGGTTCGATGTTTATTACAAAATGAAATAGTGGAGTGGCATTATAATATAATACAAAACACATAATGAAACTGCCCTGCCCAAGGGCCACACATTTACTTCTAATCGTCATCACAAGGTATAACTATCATGCAGCACGATCCAAAACAGATCTGCTCATGAGGCTCACCTGCAACAAGGGTCAACGAACCCTGAGTACAAAAGTACTCAACAAGACTTAACCGAAATAAAACTGATAGAACTCAGGAATGCCGGTTCATGGGATTCAAGATATGGCTTTAACAATAATCAAAGTTCTTTTGCGTAAAAGCTCTTTAACAAAATTCTTTATATAGAAAACTTCATAAAATCATATACAAAGCTGACACGATCCATGTTGAGATCATGAAACTTCATATCCAACACCTTCACAAGCCTTGTTCGAGTTCTAGTTATTAGTACTACGATGATGAACAGAGAAGTGAGTCTCCATAACCGAGGAGCAACGACGATTCGAACTGATTAAAACCCAGCTGGGGATTCCAGACCACATGACATATGCAGGTCCTCGACCTACATATATCAACCTACTCTCGGATCCTCTAAAGCAAGAATGGGTCCGCGTCACCCGAGAATATAGTACTCCACCAATCCAGCCCATTGCCACGTGGGTACACGCTATTCCCGCTATCTCTCCACTCCCAGTGCACGAGTAGCCATTCTCATAATAGAATCGCCAGGTTCAGGCTTACCAGAGTATGTGGTTAGTACTACAAAGTCTCACCGCACACAGTTCAACAACGGACGTGCCTTAATCGACACAGGCGGAAAGAACCTGCTCACAAGACCTCCATGTCTTGTGGCTCACACACACCGAGTCCGCCCGGTCTAGATTTATTACTCCACATTCCCATATTACATGATAACATAAGTTAATCAAATCCCGTTTAAAGTTCGCAGGTGACAGGTAATCACCTAACTTTCATCGTTCTATGCATAGCTAAGCATAATTAGGCATATACGAATTTAAAACTAGTAATATGGTAATTATGGAATAACAAGGGTGGTAATGCACCAATTTGTTTTTCACTTGACTCCTAATCACTTAATGCAGTAATGAGAAGCAAAAGCGAAATCAATTTGTAAAATACAAGGTAGGGTTGTATGCATCCGGGGCTTGCCTTCGTTGACGGAAAAGTCCGATTCCTGCGACGTTTCACAAGTATTTGATCCGACCTCAACAGATGGATTAACCTCCTCAACAACTTGATTAACTACCACGTGTTCACCTTCGTTCACTACACGTAATAACAATGCCATGTTTAACATGATGCGGAATACGAAACATGATGCTCGATGATGGATGCAAAAATTAACAATTTGAATACAACTTTCCTTCGTGGTACAGTTGCAAGTCAAACTAATCAAACCTTTTTCGCAACACCCAAATCAATTGCCAAGGATCATTATCAACTAATCACCCAAGGACATCACTCAATCAAAAATTCAAACAAAACCTAATTTATTAAAGGTAACAATTTGCTTTTATGAATCAATTATTTAATTCAAAATTATGAAATAAATCAACTTATTCTAATTGAGCTCAAAATTTTAGTAAATGTTCATTACATGATAACTAAGTGGCAAAACAAATTTCATAATTTTTGGATAAATAAATAAGCCTAGAAAAATCATGGAAATCCATTTATTAATAAATTGAGCAATTTTTATCACATTCAAAAATTACTGAAAAACATTATTTTATATTTTTATTAAATAATATACATCACAGAGAAGTCACACAAAAATTTTCATAATTTTTGGAGTTCTAAATAAATCTACACAAAAATAACAAATTACATCACTATTCATTCAAATATGAAAATAGAAAAATCCATTTGAACGCTGAGTCACTGACAACGGGTCCCACCTGTCATCCCTAACCTCGCGCGTTTGACCACAACGGCGACGGCGCTGACCGGCGTAAACTCGTCGACGGTGAGTCCAACGGCGACGGCCAAAATACCAAAATAATCACCAAGACTAGTCGCATCAATTGACGTCCCTATCAGCACTGATTACGGCCCTATACTAGCTTGTTGTCGGCCATGGCGGACGCGGTGGCACGATAGCGCTACGCCAGCGACGTGAGACCTATACAGCTTAAACAGAAGGCCTAGGAAGCATCAGCAGCTCACCCCAAACGCGACTGAGTAGAGCACAAGGCCAGAGGAGCAACAGAGAGGTGGGTCGACGTTTCACAAGCACGGCGGAGCAGATCGTCGTCGGTGGTGATGTTCCGGGAGCTGTGGTGGTCAAAATGAGAAATCAATGGGTCATGGAGGACTACAGCATCGTGGCAAAGCTGAAACAAGACTCAGCAGGGGCAGAGGATCACCGTAACACGCTAGCCACGGCGAGGAAGAAGAGCGCGCACCGTGAGTTTCCGGTGAAGACAAGCCACAAGGACTGGTTTGCTGGACGCGCAAGGAACTAGCGGAGCTGGGACATGCTTTGCTGCGATGGCGCGGGCGCTGGTTCGACGGCAAAAACTCAACGGAGTTATGGCAACGGCGCCGGGAAAACAGAGAAAGGGAAACAGCGAAGAACGGCGATGGCTTAGGCCTTAAGGAGCGGCCAGAAGCACAAGTAAGCCACGCAGGAGCCTTTCCCACACCAGCACGAAGCCGAGGACGTCCACGCGTGTGTCTAGAAGCGAACCGAAGGTCACCGGCGGTGTAGCTACGGCGGTGAACACTGTTCACAGTATTTACAAGTTTGCCATTCTCCAAAATTCACAAATTACTCTCAAATTTTCATAACAACTCAAAAATCTCCAAAAACAAAAGTTGTTCAAAATCAAAAGTTCTACAACTTTTCTTTTATAACCAACTCCTAATTCGGTCTAGATTTTGAAATGAACTTTTGAATTCAAATGGGGAAATTTAACGAATTACGCCTTTTTGAATTACTCCAAATTTTACTAAACAACTTGAAAAACTCCAAAAACAAACTTTGCTTAACTTGTCAAGCTCTACACTTTTTCTTTTGGACTCAACCCCAAAATATGCATAGATTTTGAAATGGATTTTTAGGGTAGGATTTAAATGCTGAAAATCGGGGTTTTCACGAAAAATTCAAAATCAAACAAACTTTGAACTTGAGTCAAACAATACAATTCAACACATACCACATGAATATAAACTTGTTTTAGTGTATGCATCTCAAAGTTTTGAATATGACCAATTGCCTTGCAATGCATATGATGATATGGCAGTTTTAGTATTTAAACACCCGGGGTGTTACAATCCTTCCCCCTAAAAGAAATCTCGCCCCGAGATTCAAAGCCATAGAGTAAGTAATGGAAAAGGAAATGTGTCAGTCCAAAAACATCCAGATCTTGTCCATAAAACAGCTAAGGTTCCTTTACAAAACACAATTTGTAGCAACCGAGCTCAACTAACATTACTCTATTCTATATAGACGCTAGAAACTCTGGAATTTTTTCTAATAAGTAATCTTCTGATTCCCAAGTAGCTTCTTCTTCTTAATGTTGATTCCATTGTATTTTATATAACTTAATTGTCCGTCTTCGAGTAACACGATCTTTCTGATCCAAAACTCGGATAGGATATTCAGAATAAGTCAAATCTGGTTCAAGTTCCACTCCTTCAACCTCAACATTCTGCTTAGGCACTCGGAGACACTTCTTCAATTGAGAAACATGGAAAACATCATGCACACCTGTGAGATGTTCAGGTAATTTCAAGCGATATGCCACTTTTCCATACCTTTCCAAAATTTGATATGGTCCAATATATCGAGGTGCCAACTTTCCTTTAACACCAAAATGGGTAACTCCCTTCATTGGTGATACTTTTAGATATACAAAATCTCCTTTGTTAAATACCAATGGTCTCCGTCTTCTATCCGCATAACTCTTTTGGCGGGACTGAGCTATCTTCAAATTACTATGTATTTGCCTAACCTTGTCTTCTGTTTCTTTCACAAGGTCAACTCCAAAGAATCTTCTTTCTCCAGGCTCAGGCCAACTCAATGATGTTCTGCATCTACGACCATAGAGTGCTTCAAATGGAGCCATTCTAATGCTTTCCTGATAACTATTGTTGTATGAGAACTCGGCCAAAGGTAAGCACTCATCCCACTTATTGGAATAGTTAAGGACACAACACCTTAACATATCTTCAAGTACTTGATTGACTCTTTCAGTCTGTCCATTAGTCTGTGGATGATAAGCTGTACTATATAGAAGTTTGGTACCCAATGAAGAATGCAATTGTTTCCAAAAGTTGGAGACAAACTGTGTACCCCTATTTGACACAATAGTCTTGGGTACTCCATGGAGACTCACAATTCGCTCTAAATACATCTTGGCATACCATATAGTGGGATATGTATTCTGGACTGGAAGAAAATGTGCTGATTTGGTTAGTCGATCTACAATAACCCATACTGAATCAAATCCCTTTGATGTCTTGGGTAGACCAACAATAAAATCCATACTTATGTCCTCCCATTTCCAAGATGGAATAGGTAATGGTTGTAATTCACCAGTAGACCTGAAATGTATAGCTTTCACCTTTTGACAAGTATCACACTTTGCTATATATCTAGCAATCTCAATTTGCATTTTAGTCCACTAGAACCTTTGCTTCAAGTCCTGGTACATCTTGTTGCTTCCTGGATGGATAGATAACCTAGTAGCATGTGCCTATTCTAGAATTGACTGTCGCAACTCAGGAACCTTTGGTACCACCAGGCGATCCTTGAACCATAACACATCTTCATCATCTATGCTGAAGCATTCTGCTTTTCCATTCTTGACTCTTTCCTTGATATGGGCTATACCCTTGTTTTCTTTCTGAGCAACAATAACTTGATCTCGAATAGTGGCTTCAACAATTATGTTGGTCAAACTACCTTGTTGAATTACTTCTACATTCAACTTCTCCATTTCTTGACATAGCATCAAACCCATTGTTCTCACTGCTAGACAATTGCAATAACTTTTGCGACTGAGGGCATCTGCAACCACATTTGCTTTACCTGGGTGATAATGTACTTCCAAATCATAATCCTTAATCAGTTCTAACCATCTTCTTTGTCGCATGTTCAATTCTGACTGAGTAAAGATATACTTTAAGCTCTTGTGGTCTGTATACATATGGCACGTATTACCAAGCAGGTAATGCCACAAAATCTTTAGAGCATGAACCACAGCTGCTAACTCCAGATCATGAGTCGGATAGTGTTCTTCATGTTGCTTAAGTTGCCTAGACGCATAGGCAATGACTCGGCCTTCTTGCATCAACACACATCCAATACCAATACCTGAAGCATCACAATACACATCAAACGGCTTCTCAATATCAGGTTGGGCTAATACTGGTGCAGTAGTCAACAGTCTCTTCAAGGTCTGGAAAGCCTCTTCACAATCAGATGACCACACAAACTTGACTTGATTTTTCAACAGTTCAGTTATGGACTTTGATATTTTAGAGAAATCTAGAATAAACCGACGGTAATACCCTGCCAATCCCAGAAAACTCCGAACTTGATGAACTGTGGTTGGTGGTTTCCAATCAAGCACATCCTTTACTTTGCTGGGATCAACTGCAACTCCTTCGGCTGACAAGACATGTCCAAGAAATTGCACTTCCTTAAGCCAAAAATCACACTTGCTGAACTTGGCATATAGTTTATGTTCTCTCAAGCGGGTCAGAACAATCCTAAGATGTTTCGCATGTTCTTTCTTATTCTTGGAATATACTAAAATGTCATCAATAAACACCACTACAAACTTGTCTAGCTCAGGCATGAATACTGAGTTCATCAGATACATGAAATGAGCGGGAGCATTTGTCAAACCAAAAGACATTACCAAGTATTCATATAATCCATATCTTGTGGTAAATGCCATTTTAGGAATATCTTCAGGCTTTATCTTAATTTGATGATACCCTGATCTCAAATCTATCTTGGAGAAAACTTTGGCTCCGGCCAGTTGATCAAAAAGCAAATCTATCCGAGGTAAGGGATACTTATTCTTGATGGTCACTTCATTCAACGGATGATAGTCAACACATAACCTTAGGGTCTCATCTTTCTTTTTCACAAATATTGCCGGACATCCCCAAGGTGAGGAACTAGGTTGGATAAACCCCTTCTCAATCAATTCTTGTAACTGAGTCTTCCACTCGGCTAATTCCTTAGGTGGCATCCTATAAGCTCTCCGAGAAATTGGAGCAGTTCCAGGTTGCAACTCTATGTTAAACTATACATCCCTATCAGGTGGTAGACCGGGTAGATCTTCTGGAAACACATCCGGAAATTCACATACTATCGGAATATCTCTAATCTCTTTGACAGCAGTTGCACAAACCTTGCCCACTGATCTTCTTAGGGTTGGAAGTTGGATGAGAAGTTGAGAATTACTATCAGGCAAACTTACTCTTAATGTCCTATTCAAAGCATCTATAACAGCCTTATGCTGATACATCCAATTCATTCCCAAGATTACATCTATATCTTGATCCTTAAGGATAATCATGGTAGTGGGAAAAATATGCCCACCTAGGTTTACGGGTACCTGGTATACCATTTTCTTAGTACACAGACATCCCCCGAGCGACTGTATAAAGAAACTTTCCTTCATTGCTCCAATTGAAATTTCATGCTTCACGACAAATGTTCTATTGATGAATGAATGAGATGCACCCGAATCAAAAAATATAACTGCAGGGTGATTGGCAACAGGAAACATACCCATCATCACTGGCTCCCCTTCTAGAATTTCTCCAGCTTGAATATAGAACACCCATCCTGTCTTCCTCTCATCTTTGCCCTTCTGAGCATTCTGATTGGGGTTCTTGTTTGGTGCCTGACCCTGTGGTTGATTGGCAGGGGCCTTCTGATAATTTTGATTAACCTGCCTAGGATATGGACATTCCCTAGAGAAATGACCAGTCCTTCCACAATTGTAACACGGATAGTTGTGACCCTGGGACATTGGAGCATTGCCACCAGGAGCATTGGTTGACTGTGAGTTCGAATAGGTTATAGCAGGACGAACATTTGACTGTTGCTCGGCTTGAGACTGTGGCGGACGGTAAGGAGGACGATTATGATGTACTGGATGATAAATCACCCTCTGCCTCTTCTGATTTCCCCCAAAAGATCCGGACGGCATACTCTTTTTCTTTTTGAGCTCCTTATGTTGCCGATACTTTGACTCTAAAGTAATTGCAATATTTATGGCCTCATGGTAAGTGACATTAGTGCAAGTTGTCATCATTGTTTGTAGCTTGGTATTCAAACCTCTCATAAACCACCTCTTATTCTTGGCATCAGTATTGACATGTTCTGATGCGTATTGTGACAGGTGATTAAATCTTCCCACATACTGCATCACGGTTTGATCTCCTTGCTTCAAAGCAAGGAATTCATCTAACTTCATTGCCATCACTCCTTCTGGGATATAATGGGCTCTGAAGGCAGTATGGAACTCAGCCCAAGTTATTGGAATGCCAGCTGGTTGCATAGCCACTAAGTTCGCCCGCCAAGCACTTGCTACACCTCTAAGTTGCTGGGCGGCAAACGCAGGTTTCTGATATTCCGTGCATGGAATAAGGTCAAATTTCTGCTCCATGGTTCGAAGCCAGTCATCAGCCTCCAATGGTTCATCTGCCTTGGTGAACACTGGTGGTCTTGTGTCTGTAAAATCAACATATGTAGCCTCCTATCTGTTATGGTGACGACCACGGTTTCCTTGCATCTGATTCTGATTACTTAGAGCGATCTCATGAAGCAAACGGGAATTTTCAGCCATCACATTGACAAGTGCGGTTATAGCATCAGCTAGATTTGTTGGAACTGGTGGCGGATCTAGAATACCATCCTCATCTTGTGAAGTTCTAGGAACATACGAACCCCGCGTACGACGCATCTGCTCATAACAAACCAAACTTTATTCACAAACCTTTATTGAATTGCACAAAAACTTACTCCAGACACATTACATAGGGTTTACTAATATAAACACCAACCTGTAAGTACTAAAACAAAGATACATAGCTTAACTATAACTAACTATTATACAACTCTACTCTTTTCCGTGATTATTTCAAACTTCAGGCTCGGTATCCATTCTGGAATTATTACCGCCTTCATCATCACTTTCATTGATCATTACTAATTCTTTAGGATCTTCTTCTTCTTCCTCTTCCGATTCGTTACCATCGGCAAAGATAACACCGGGGTCCATGGCATCAGCTTAGGGCTCATGATTGGGATTTAGCAGATTACTAAGCCTATGAACTTCCTCATGCATATAAGTATTATGTTCTTCTAAATCTTCTACATAGAATTCTAGCTCATGAGTTCTAGCTCTAGCTACATTTTCCCTATGCCAAGCCTCATTTCGTCCCTCCACTGTATGAACTAACATGCTTTTGCAGTTCCTGTGTGCGGTAGTGAGACGCCTCAATTGATCCTATAATTCTCCTACCTGTATAGCATCCAAAGCCCTATCTCTAGTAGCTTGTGCTAACTCTGCAGAAATCCTCTGTATCTCTGCTTGGGGATCAGGCCTAGAACTGCTACTGCTAGCACCATCGTTTCTAGGGGCAAGTTGGTGATGAGGAACTCCTTTGGGTCCAGTGGACTTACGGGGCGTCATCTTGGCACGAGCCATACTGTAGAAAACCAATTTAATCTAAGTAAGACCATTTGATCAAAGTCTAAAGAGCAACTATGATGGATTACATTACTCAAACTAGTCTCACTACTCAACTCCAGACTAAGAGGTGAAGGAAGTAACGAGTGAATTAATAATGATGCATGAATCGTTCTTATGAACCAAAAACATCAAAGTTTATAATGCACATAAACAACATTTATTTTTATATAGGGCATAGTAATATTACTACTCCACCACACAAAACCTTTTTAATCAAATATGAAATAGGGAGAAAGAAATAAGATAAGTCAGAAGCAATTTGAACCAAATTATCAAGTTAAATTTAGTCATCCCAAATCATTTTGAAGTTTTTGTAAATCAATACAGCAAAAACCTTGCAACGATCGCTCTGATACCATTCTGTGGCAGAACCTCCTAAGTTACAGGGCCCACATGCACCTGTCACTGTCCGACGACCTTTGACATTTATGCATATGTTTCCAGTAACTTAAAAAGACTGTCGGGTGTCCTCGGGGAACCCTGAATCATCCACGATTTCTAAGCAAGATCATGTTACAGAGTCATTGCAGTATTATAACATTTATTCAAACATCAATACCAGAGTAAAAACAGCAGAAGTTTTACAATAACATAATTTACAAAATAGTAGTTTCAAACCTCGCAACTAGGTTCGATGTTTATTACAAACAAAATAGTGGAGTGGCATTATAATATAATACAAAACACACAATGAAACTGCCCTACCCAAGGGCCACACATTTACTTCTAATCGTCATCACAAGGTACAACTGTCATGCAGCATGATCCAAAACAGATCTGCTCATGAGGCTCACCTGCAACAAGGGTCAACGAACCCTGAGTACAAAAGTACTCAACAAGACTTAACCGAAATAAAACTGATAGAACTCAGGAATGCCGGTTCATGGGATTCAAGGTATAGCTTTAACAATAATCAAAGTTCTTTTGCGTAAAAGCTCTTTAACAAAATTCTTTATATAGAAAACTTCATAAAATCATATACAAAGCTGACACGATCCATGTTGAGATCATGAAACTTCATATCCAACACCTTCACAAGCCTTGTTCGAGTTCCAGTTATTAGTACTACGATGATGAACAGAGAAGTGAGTCTCCATAACCAAGGAGCAACGACGATTCGAACCAATTAAAACCCAGCTAGGGATTCTAGACCACACGACATATGCAGGTCCCCGACCTACATATATCAACCTACTCTCAGATCCTCTAAAGCAAGAACGGGTCCGCGCCACCCGAGAATACAGTACTCCACCAATCTAGCCCATTGCCACGTGGGTACACGCTATTCCCGCTATCTCTCCACTCCTAGTGCACGAGTAGCCATTCTCGTAATAGAATCACCAAGTTCAGGCTTACCAGAGTATGTGGTTAGTACTACAAAGTCTCACCGCACAGAGTTCAACAACGGACGTGCCTTAATCGACATAGGCGAAAAGAACCTGCTCACAAGACCTCCATGTCTTGTGGCTCACACACACCGAGTCCGCTCGGTCTAGATTTATTACTCCACATTCCCATATCACATGATAACATAAGTTAATCAAATCCCATTTAAAGTTCGTAGGTGACAGGTAATCACCTGACTTTCATCGTTCTACGCATAGCTAAGCATAACTAGGCATATACGAATTTAAAACTGGTAATATGGTAATTATGGAATAACAAGGGTGGTAATGCACCAATTTGTTTTTCACTTGACTCCTAATCACTTAATGCAGTAACGAGAAGCAAAAGCAAAATCAATTTGTAAAATACAAGGTAGGGTTGTATGCATCCGGGGCTTGCCTTCGTTGATGGAAAAGTCCGGTTCCTGCGATGTTTCACAAGTATTTGATCCGACCTCAATAGATGGATTAACCTCCTCAACAACTTGATTAACTACCACGTGTTCACCTTCGTTCACTACACGTAATAACAATGCCATGTTTAACATGATGCGGAATACGAAACATGATGCTCGATGATGGATGCAAAAATTAACAATTTGAATACAACTTTCCTTCGCGGTACAGTTGCAAGTCAAACTAATCAAACCTTTTTCGCAACACCCAAATCAATTGCCAAGGATCATTATCAACTAATCACCCAAGGACATCACTCAATCAAAAATTCAAACAAAACCTAATTCATTAAAGGTTACAATTTGCTTTTATGAATCAATTATTTAATTCAAAATTATGAAATAAATCAACTTATTCTAATTGAGCTCAAAATTTTAGTAAATGTTCATTACATGATAACTAAGTGGAAAAACAAATTTCATAATTTTTGGATAAATAAATAAGCCTAGAAAAATCATGGAAATCCATTTATTAATAAATTGAGCAATTTTTATCACATTCAAAAATTACTGAAAAACATTATTTTATATTTTTCTTAAATAATATACATCACAAAGAAGTCACACAAAAATTTCATATTTTTTGGAGTTCTAAATAAATCTACACAAAAATAACAAATTACATCACTATTCATTCAAATCTGAAAATAGAAAAATCCATTTGAACGCTGAGTCACTGACAATGGGTCCCACCTATCATCCCTAACCTCACGCGTTTGACTACGACTATGACGGCGCTGACCGGCGTAAACTCGTCGACGGTGAGTCCAACGGCGATGGCCAAAGTACCAAAATGATCACCAAGACTAGGCGCATCGATTGACGTCCCTATCAGCACTGATTACGGCCCTATACTAGCTTGTCGTCGGCCATGGCGGACGCAGTGGCACGGCAGCGCTATGCCGGCGACGTGAGACCTGTACAGCTTAAACAGAAGGCCTAGGAAGCATCAGCAGCTCACCCCAAACGCGACTGAGTAGAGCACAAGGCCGGAGGAGCAACGGAGAGGTGGGTCGACGTTTCACAAGCACGGCGGAGCAGATCGTCGTCGGTGGCGATGTTCCGGGAGCTATGGTGGTCAAAATGAGAAATCAATGGGTCATGGAGGACTATAGAATCATGGCGAAGCTGAAACAAGACTCAGCAGGGGCAGAGGATCACCGTAACACGTTGGCCACGGCGAAGCGCTCGCGACGGGGACGCTGCCGGCCGCGAGGAAGAAGAGCGCGCACCGCGAGTTTCTAGTGAAGACAAGCCACAAGGACTGGTTTGCTGGATGGCAAGGAACTAGCAGAGCTGGGACATGCTTTGCTGCAATGGCGCGAGCGCTGGTTCGACGGCAAAAACTCGACGGAGTTATGGCAACGGCGTCGGGAAAACAGAGGAAGGGAAACAGCGAAGAACGGTGACGGCTTAGGCCTTAAGGAGCGGCCAGAAGCGCAAGGAAGCCACGCAGGAGCCTTTCCCACGCCAGCACGAAGCCGAGGACGTCCACGCGCGCGTCTAGAAGCGAACCGAAGGTCGCCGGCGGTGTAGCTACGGTGGTGAACACTGTTCACAGTATTTACAAGTTTGCCATTCACTAAAATTCACAAATTACTCTCAAATTTTCATAACAACTCAAAAATCTCCAAAAACAAAAGTTGTTCAAATCAAAAGTTCTACAACTTTTCTTTTATAACCAACTCCTAATTCGGTCTAAATTTGAAATGAACTTTGAATTCAAATGGGGAAATTTAACGAATTACGCCTTTTTGAATTACTCCAAATTTTACTAAACAACTTGAAAAACTCCAAAGACAAACTTTGCTTAACTTGTCAAGCTCTACACTTTTGCTTTTGGACTCAACCCCAAAATATGCATAGATTTTGAAATGGATTTTCAGGGTAGGATTTAAATGCTGAAAATCGAGGTTTTCACGAAAAATTCAAAATCAAACAAACTTTGAACTTGAGTCAAACAATACAATTCAACACATACCACATGAATATAAACTTGTTTTAGTGTATGCATCTCAAAGTTTTTAATATGACCAATTGCCTTGCAATGCATATGATGATATGGTAGTTTTAGTATTTAAACACCCAGGGTGTTACAGCAGGTTTCCATGCGAACACATCCATGTTGCTCCTCAAGAACCTGACGAGCACGTCTTCCTATTTGGGATCCAGGTTGGCCCCGATAAGGGCCGTTTTGCTGGGATCGCCATCGACCAGCTGGATCATCTTGTGCTCCTTGGACTTGATGTTCTTGCATGGAGCCTCGAGCTCTGGGATCTCCAGGTGGTCGGCGGAGGTCTTCTTGGCATCGAGAATGGTCTCGGCCATGCGAATAGAGAGGTCATGAGCCTCTGCTATTTTGAAGCTATCGTCCTCACAAGTATAAGCTGCGTATACGTTGCCCCTAAGGGTTAGAACTCCTTTTTCGGTGGGCATCTTGAGCACCAGATACCTATAATGAGGTATGGCCATGAACTTGGTGAGCGACGATCGACCAAGAATAGCATGATAGGTGCCATCGAAGTCAGCGACCACGAAGTTGACGTAGTCGGTGCGGAAGTGGTCCGAGGTCCCAAATTGCACAGGTAGCGTGATCTGCCCGAGAGGTGTAGAGCTCTGTCCAGGGAGAACCCCCCAGAACTGTGCCTCGTATGGCTTGAGATTCACCTAGGTTATCTTTTGGGTAGGCAGACTGTTCTTGAATAGTATATCGATGGAGCTGCCGCCGTCGATCAGCACTCTGTCGAACTGAACCTTGTTGATGCAAGGATCAAGGACCAAGGGAAAACGTCCTGGCTTAGGTATTGTGGCCCATTGGTCCTTTCTGCTGAAGGAGATCTCACGGTGAGACCATGGAGGGAGTCGTAGATCGGCGAGGAGGTTATCGGTGTTGGCCACGTTCAAGCAAGCGCGGGCGAGCAGCTTGCGTTCTCGTTTGGTCTCGATGGACACTTTGCCTCCGATGATGGTGTGGACGCGATCAGTTGGCTTGACGTACTTGTGATGGGGATCTACGTCTTCATCATCGTTGTCCTCGTTGCGCTGTTCCCCTGCGTCGTTAGGCTTGTCGGATGTATTCGGAGCCTGTTGACATGTGTAGATAGACTTGAGAACGTGACAATTCTCCATAGTATGGTTTGACTTGGGATGGAGCTGGTAGGGCCCTTTCAATGCTTTGGCGTAGTCATCTTCGTAGTTACGACATCCGCCACCTTTTTTAACGGTATTGACCTCGCCGTCGTCTTCCCGAGCACGCTTGCCCCTGTAATCGTCATGGCGGTTACGCCACTGATTACGTTGGTCGCGGTGGTCGTGGGAGTCGTTGCGCTGGTTGCGGCGGTCAAAATTGTCAATCCGACCACAGTTGCTGCGGTAGTCGTCACGGTGTGGGGGGTGGTCAGAGCGTGGAACCCTTGCTGCTTCTTTGATAATTATCTTTTTAGCGTCGTCGGCGTCTGCATATTTCTTAGCGGTGGCCAGGAGCGCTATGACCGATTCAGGTCTCTTGCGGAGGAGCTTGTCCCTTAGGGCGTCGTGGAAGCGGAGGCCAGTGATGAAAGCCTCGATTGCCTCATTGTCGAAGATTCATGGGACCTTGATACGCATCTCCGAGAAACACCGGACGTACTCGCGCAGTGGCTCATCTTTTTGATCTCGAATCTGTTGCAGATCATATTTGTTGCCGGGTTGTTCGCAAGTAGCAATGAAGTTGTCGATGAAGGCTTGCTTGAGCTCTTGCCAAGAATCAAAGTAGTTTGCCGGCAAGCTGACCAGCCATTGGTGACCTGCATGGCCAACAGCGACTGGGAAGTAGTTAGACATGACATGCTCGTCAGCCATGGCTGATCTGCACGCAGTTTCATAGAGCATGACCCATAATTTGGGGTTTTCCTTGCCGTCGTATTTCTGAAGTTTCTCGAGCTTGAAGTTTTTGGGCCATATGACTTGGCGAAGGTGCGGAGTAAACTGCTTCAGACCCGACGGGCCGTGGGTAGTGTCATATTCCATACGGCGATAACTTTCGTGGGATGCTCGATCGTTGGCTCTCTAGTTGATGCGATCACGCAGATCGCGTTCCCTGAGGTAGCGGCGGAGATCATTATTGCCATCACGATGATCCCGGTTGCCATCCTGATTAACCCTGCGACCGCGGCGATTATCGCAGTTATCTCGGTGGTTGTCATCCCAAACGTCATGGTGGTTGTCCTCCCGAAGGCGATTGTCGTCCCAACCACCATCATGACCACCGTTTCTGCCTTGATGGTTGTCTGATGGGTCGTTGTTGCACGAGCCACATTGGTTGAGTGGCTGTGAGCGACTTGAGTATTGGTGGCTATGGCTTGATTCGACTGAAACGGATGGAGCTCGGGCTTGATTCACCATCTCTGTGGTCTAAGCCATAGCTGCCGTCAGATAAGCTTGTATATCATCGTGAACTGCCTAGGTTTTGGGGGTGTTGGGTAGCCGTTGCATTGTCACCATGGCGATGGCTACGTTGGCGCTTGGAGTCCTAAAGACCTATTTGTCCCCCACCCTGTCGAAAGCATTGTTGAGGTCGCGTGGCTAGACCCTTATGTTGTCATGCCTCCTCTTCTGCTTCAGCTTCGATTTGCCGGCGATTAAACCGGTCAATATTGCATGCCTCTCGTGCAATCCTCTCTTGTTCTATTTCGCCAACTGCTGGTGGTTCGTCATTGCTGACAACATTGATCAAACCCCCTCGCCTTGGCGGGAAAGACAGGAATTGCGGGAACCCTAGGGCGTGGTCTGGGATATCCAGATCGTATTCGACGCCTTCATCGTCATGATGCTAGAGCTCGGTGTGGACAGAGGCATTAGATGCGATGCCAGACGAGGAGCTGGAGTCACCCTCTTAGACCATGTGGACGGATCCTTCTTGATAATCCTCAATCTGGATCATGTTGACGAAGTTGCTTGGCCTCGGCCAAGGCTGATGTACAAAACACAGATCTGAGCAGCGTTGTATGTTATATGCGTAGTTGGAGGTAGCGTTTCATAGGCCGTAGGGCTGGGCCTGGTAGTTATCCGTCGAGGCTTCATACTCGGAGAGCCAGAGACCCATCGCAGAGGCTGGCCAGCGACGAGCGGAGCACCCTTCAGGAGTAGATATGACCACGAGATCTATACCAAGTCGTGCAGGATGACTGGCCCGAGCTGGTCAGGTAGATCTGTTGCGGGGAGCGGTTACCTTCTCATTAGGTTGACTTTGAATTGTACTTACCAGAGCTAGGGTTTCAGCGAGTTTGGTGTCGACCCGATCAATGGAGTCGAGCAGGTCAGTGTTGTCGATCTGCTTCCCTTTGTAGCGGGGAAGCAGACGACGGGTTTTCGGCGTGGCTGAAGATGATGCAGGCGTGGTCGGAGCTAGATGTACCGTGGTTGGAGTCAGATCCATTGTGGTCAGAGCTGTATCCACCATGGTCGGAGCCGTGTCCACCGTGGTTGGAGCCGTATCCACTGTGGTCGGAGCCGTAGCCGATGCAGGTGGAGCAGTGGTCGACGCAGATCGAATCCACGCTTCCACCACGGTGATCTAGCCAACGATGAACGTGAGGTCGTTCGGTGTAGCCATGGAGCCGGAGATTATGGCCATCTTGTTTGCTTGGAGAGCAGTACGCACACCCCCTACCTGGCGCACCACTGTCGACGAAATATGGTCGGCAGTCTACCTAGGGGTATGCCCAAGGTAGTAGATTGTCGGCAGATAGATGCGCAAGCCACAAACAAGACGGTGATGCAAGACAGACATGAGGTTTTATCCAGGTTTGGCCGCCAAGAAGGCGTAATACCTACGTCCTATGTCTGATTATATTGCTGTATGTCAATGAGAGATGTTTTTTAGAGGGGTCCCCTGCCCGCCTTATATAGTCCGGGGGCAGGGTTACAGATATGGAAACTAATCCTAGTCAGTTACAATTGCCATAGGTGACCGGATAAGGATTCATATTCTAACCGACCAAGATCTTGCTTGATCGCCAAATCTGTCTTGACTCCTTACGCGGGACTCCGAACAGGTTGGCCAGGCTGCGCGTCGTCTTTTGGTGGACCAGACCCACTGATCCAGGCCGGCCCAATCTTAGCCGTAAGGGTATAGGGGTTAATACCCCCACACGGTGGTGCACCATTTCCGTTTAATCACCCGTTTACCCCGTTTAATTGGCTGTTTAGCCCGTTTAATGGGTCGTTTTGCCCGAATAATGGCTAAACGGTAGGTGACCGACTGTTTACCGTTTAGCATTTAGGAAAACACTGACTGAGTCTTAGGATTCGAAACGCACGGTCGCTGAGGTGGCTGTGAGGGGGACGGAGTCTGCATCTCCTGATTTGCCGGCTCCCGAGGTGACCGTGGCCATCGTGGCGGGTTCATCTAAGGGATTGGCTGTGGCTTCCTAGGAGATTGCCCTGGTCATGCCTTCTTTGCCTTGGCCAACTTCTCCTTCTCCTCTTCTTGCCTCTGGTGGTCCGCCTTTGGCTGATGACGTGGTGCAGCAGTTTGATGCCACTCATCAATTGTCGGAGCTAACTGCCGCTTGGGGAAGCTTGTCGACTCTTGCGACTTCTTTTGGGGAAAGGCTCTAGGTAAGTTTTTCTGCAGTTCTTTCTTTGGATGTTTGTTCTTCTTCTGTCCTTATGTCTTGTTTTTCTTTGTCTCTTTTTGCTCAGTCTTTTTCTCATGATCATACCGGCTTCTTTTTCTCGTCTGAAAACGAGAAAAGTTGTCTTCTAAGGTGAGTACCCTGAAGGCAGAGCTTGACCTCTATTGGGCCGAGCTGGAGACTGAGCGTCAGATGCATCAGAATGAGGAGAAGGCTCTCCGTGCCCAGGTAGTTGAGGTGGAAAAGCAGAGGGATGCAGCTGCCCAGGAGGCCTCAAAAAATGTGGAGGCCATGAAGAAAGAGTGCCATGGTATCGCGAGTTCTTTTTCGGTTCCCTTTGTATTTAAATTTGCCTTTCTGCTGACTTGTCTTTTGTTGCTTGGTCTAGCTCTCTGAGTTGAAAAGTAGAAGCTCTCGGAGGGCATTGAGGAGATGAAGACACTTGTTTGCACTAACCATAATAAGGCTAATGAGGTAATTACTCGAGCTGAAGAAGAACTCACGCTTGCTAAGTTGATTAGGCATGGAGCTGATAGAGATCTTGTGTAGGCCTAAAAGACTATTGAGGACTTGACTGGCAAGTTGGCAACGGCTACTGAGAACTAGAAAGCTTTGTGGAAGTCTTTTCGGTCAGTAGCCGACCTTCTCTGGACTCCAGCAGATGATGGTTATTCTTGGGCCCAGTTCATTCCCCAAGTGCCGACCTGTTTCTAGGAGTTCATGAAGAGGTGTGCCCATCTTTGCACCAGGAATGTTCTTGCCCAGGTCCGGGTTCTTTCTCCGAACTTTCCTTTGTCCAAGGTTGCTGATGAAGCCGAGAGCCAAGAGTACCTAGATGCTGTTGAGAGGTTGGAGCCTGAGGTCGATGACTTAGCTAGGAAGATTGTAGATAATCTTAACATTGATGTTTCTTCTCCTGATGACAATGCCTGATGTAATCGACCTTTGTGTTCTAGCTTCTGTAACAAAACACTATACTTGAAAACTGAATGGAGAATCTTTGTTTTTTGTTGATGTCTTCTTTGTCTGTATTTCTTTGTCTCGTAAACAACTCAGCTTTGGTAAATCATTGTCTTGACAAACTTTGTTAATCTGTCGAGTGCTTTTTTGGCTTTCGTTTATGCCTTGTAAACAACTTGGTATATGTAGATTGGTATCTTGACAGACTTCCTTGATTTATCGAGTGCTTGTCTGGCTTTCGTCTGTGACTTGTAAACAACTCGGTATAGACCATTGTCTCGACAAACTTTGTGTTCTTGTTAGTACTGAAAAGACTTAGGATATCTCTAGCTTCTTCTTCTTGGCTTAGCTTGGAGTGTGGTCAGCATCTGGTCCTATCTCTGGTTGCAAAAATATCCTAGGACTAGCAAGCCCCCGAGCACTTCATGGTAGAGCTCTGAAAGCCTCGTCTTGTTTTCTTCAAGTCTTGTTGAGCAGGAACAAGCGTTGTTCGAGTGCTTTCTTGAGCGAAACCATGTAGCGCTTCTTGGGATCTTCGGAGTGTAGCCCTCGAGCCTTTTGCTATTTGGAACAAGGAGCTGGAGGGTCTTGTCTTGAAATTGCTCTCATTTATGTTTAGGCTTAGTTTAAGTCGTTTTGCTTTTTGGTTCGAGTGTTAGCTTGTTAGCTACCCTCATAGGCGGGCTCAAGCATGTTTTCAGCTCTTTTGCTCTCGGCCGGTATGCTCAGGCGTCTTTTCAGCCATTTTGCTTTTTGTTTTGGGTGTTAGCTTGTTAGCTACCCTCATCAGCGGGCTCAAGCATGTTTTTAGCTCTTTTGCTCTTGGCTGGTATGCTCAGGCGTCTTTTCAGCCATTTTGCTTTTTGTTTCGGGTGTTAGCTTGTTAGCTACCCTCATCGGTGGGCTCAAGCATGTTTTCAGCTCTTTTGCTCTCGGTCGGTATGCTCAGGTGTCTTTTTAGCCATTTTGCTTTTTTGTTGCTCATTGGAAACAACTTAGGGAGCCATAATAAGACATGTGTTTGTCGGGAAAGAACCATCTTTATTGATCATGAATATTGATAGGTCATAATAGTACATATGTTGTTGATGAGCGCTATCTTTGTTGATCATGAACGTTGATCTCTTGTGGCTTGTATATATATTTTCCCTTGAGTTGTTTTCATGCGTAGAATCTTCGTAGCTGGCTGATGTGTCATGTATTGTTGACTTCTTTTTCGTCTTCAGTTATCAACTTGTATGTGCCCGGTCCGGTGACTTTTGTGACGATAAAAGGACCTTCCCATGGACTGAGTAGTTTATGGCATCCATCGGTTTTTTGTATTCTTCTTAGTACTAGGTCTCCAACTTGTAATGATCGAGACTGGGTATTCTTGTTGTAGTGGCGTCTTAATACTTGGAGGTATCTTGCTGATTGAAGGGTAGCATTTACTCTAACTTCTTCTGTACTATCGAGCTCTAGTCTTTGGGTTTGTTCTGCTTCTCCTTCATCATATTGCTCTATCCTTGGCGATGTCTAGATCAAGTTGGCAGGTAGTATGGCTTCTGATCCGTAAACTAGGAAAAAAGGTGAGTATCCGGTGGCTCTGCTTATTTGAGTCCATAGCCCCCATACGACCTTGGGTAATTCTTCAATCCATTTTTATCCATAGTCTACTAGTTCTTCATACAATCTTGGTTTTAATCCGGCTAGTATAAGTCCGTTAGCCCTTTCGACTTGTTCGTTGGCCTCTGGATGTGCGACTGATGCGTAATCTATTCTGAAGCCGTAGTCCTGTGCCCAACTTTGGAATTCTGTGGCTGTGAAGGGTGTTACACCCCGGGTGTTTAAATACTAAAAACTGGACATATCATCATATGCATTGCAAGACATTTGGTCAAATTGCAAACTTTGATATGCATTCACTAAAACAAGTTTACAATTGTGTTATGAGTGTTGAATTGAATTGTTTGAATCAAGTCAAAATTTGGTTTGGATTTGAATTTTCCAGAAAACCCTGATTTTTAGTATTTAAACCCTACCCTGAAAATCCATTTCAAAATCCAAGCATATTTTGGGGTTGAGCCCAAAAGAAAAAGTGTAGAGCTTGACAAGTTGTACAAAGTTTGTTTTTGGAGTTTTTCAAGTTATTTAGTAAAATTTGGAGTAATTCAAAAAGGCGTAATTCATTAAATTTCCCCCATTTGAATTCAAAAGTTCATTTCTAAATCTAGACCAAATTAGGGGTTGGTTATAAAAGCAAAGTTGTAGAACTTTTGATTTTGAACAACTTTTGTTTTTGGAGATTTTTGAGTTGTTATGAAAATTTGAGAGTAATTTGTGAATTTTGGAGAATGGCAAACTTGTAAATACTGTGAACAGTGTTCACCACCGTAGCTACACCGCCGGCGACCTTCGGTTCGCTTCCAGGTGCGCGCGTGGATGTCCTCAGCTTCGCGCTAGTGCGGAGAAGCCTCCTACGTGGCTTCCTTGTGCTTCTGAGCCACTCTATTTAGCCCTGGCCGTCGCCGTTTGCCCCCGCTCCTTTCCTCTATTTCCACCGCCGCCGTTGCCATAGCTCCGTTGAGCTTTTGCCGTCGAACCAGCGCCCGCGCCATCGCAGCAAAGCATGTCCCAGTTCCGCTAGTTCCTTGTGCATCTAGCAAACCAGTCCTTGTGGCTTGTCTTCACCGAAAACTCGCGGTACGTGCTCTTCTTCCTCGCGGCCGGCAGTGTCCCCGTCGCGAGTACTTCGTCGTGGCCAGAGCTCCACGGTGCGCCTCTGCCCATGCTGAGTCTTGCTTCAGCTTCGCCATGATGCTGTGGTACTCTATGACCCATTGATTTCTTATTTTGACCACCACAGCCACTGGAGCATCGTCACCGACGACGATCTGCTCCGCAGTGCTTGCTCGGAACATCGACCCACCTCTCCGTTGCTCCTCCGGCCTTGTGCTCTACTCAGTCGTGTTTGGGGTGAGCTGCTGATGCTTCCTGGGCCATCTGTTTAAGCTTTATAGGTCTCGCATCGCTAGCGTAGTGTAGCCACACCGTCATGGCCGCCCTGGCCGGCGTAGTGCTCGGTCTAGTCCATAGCTAGTCCAGCTTGTGCCCTAGAATGATGCGCCTAGTTGAGGGGAGTGTTTTGGTGCTTTGGCCGTCGCCGTTGGTCTCGCCGTTGACGAGATATCGTCGGTCAGCGCAGTCGCCGGTGTGGTCAAACATGCGAGGTTAGGGATGACAGGTGGGGTCGGGATGTCAGTGACTGCGTAGTTCAAAATGAATTTTTGTTTTTCAGATTTGAATGAATAGTGTCTGGTTTTGTTATTTTTGTGTAGATTTATTTAGAGCTCCAAAAATTATGAAAATTTTTGTGTGACTCCTCTGTGATGTATATTATTTAAGAAAAATATGAAATATTGTTTTTCAGCACTTTTTGAATGTGATAAAATTTGCTCAATTTATTAATAAATGGATTTCCATGATTTTTCTAGGCTTATTTAATTGTCCAAAAATTATGAAATTTATTTTGCCACTTACTTATCATGTAATGAACATTTACAAAAAAATTTGAGCTCAATTAGAATAAGTTGATTTATTTCATAATTTTGAATTAAATAATTAATTCATAAAAGCAAATAGTAACCTTTAATGATTTAGGTTTTGTTTGAAATTTTGATTGAGTGATGACCTTGGGTCATTTGTTGATAATGATCCTTGGCAATTGATGTATGTGTTACGAAAAAGATTTAGTTTATTTGACTTACAACTGTACCACGAAGGAAAGTTGTATTCAAATTGTTAATTTTTGCATCCATCATCGAGCATCACGTTTCGTATTCCACATCAAGTTAAACATGGCATTGTTATTACGTGTAGTGAACGAAGGTGAACACGTGGTAGTTAATCAAGTTGTTGAGGAGGTTAATCCGTCTGTTGAGGTTGGATCGAATACTTGTGAAACGTCGCAGGAACCGGACTTTTCCGTCAACGAAGGCAAGCCCCGGATGCATACAACCCTACCTTGTATTTTACAAATCAATTTCGCTTTTGCTTCTTTTTACTGCATTAAGTGAATAGGAGTCAAGTACAAACCAAATTGGTACATTACCACCCTTGTTATTCCATATTTACCATATTACCAGTTTTAAATTCGTATATGCCTAGTTTTGCTTAGCTATGCTTAGAACGATGAAAGATGGGTGATTGCCTGCCACCTACAAGTTTTAAATGGAACTTTGGTTACTTGTGTTATCATGTGATATGGGAATGTGGTGTAATAAATCTAGACCGGGCAGACTCGGTGTGTGTGAGCCACAAGACATGGAGGTCTTGTGAGCGGGTTCTTTCCACCTGTGTCGATTAAGGCACGTTCATTGTTGAATTGCATGAGGTGAGAATTTGTAGTACTAACCACATACTCCGGTAAGCCTTAACTTGGCGATTCTAGTACGAGAATGGCTACTCGCGCACTGGGAGTGGAGAGATGGCGGGAATAGCGTGTACCCACGTGGCCATGGGCTGGATTGGTGGAGTACTGTGTTCTCGGGTGGCGCGGACCCATTCTTGTTTTAGAGGATCTAAGAATAGGTTGGTATATGTAGGTCGGGGACCTACATATGTCGTGTGGTCTGGAATCCCTAGCTGGGTTTAATCGGTTCGAATCGTCGTTGCTCCTCGGTTATGGAGACTCAACTCACTGTTCATCATCGTAGTATTAATAACTGGAACCTGAGGCTGGTTGAGAAAGTGTTGGATATGAAGTTTCATGATCTCCATACGGATCATGTCAGCTTTGTATATGATTTTATGAAGTTACAAATGTCGAATTAAAGAATTTTTATTAAAAAGCTTTTACGCAAAATAACTTTGATTATTGCTAAAGCTATACCTTGAATCCCTGAGCCTGCATTCCTAAATTTATTAGTTAATATTTCGGTTAAGTCTTGTTGAGTACTTTTTGTACTCAGGGTTCGTTGACCCTTGTTGCAGATGAGCCTCATGAGCAGATCTGCTTTGGATCATGCTGCATGACTATTGTTCGATCTGACGATGAGAAGTAAATGTGTGGTCCTTAGGCAGGACAATTTTATTTTGGGTGTTTGTTTATGTTAATTATGCCACTCCACTACCACTATAGTTGTAATAATCATCGAACTTAGTTGTGAGGTTTGAAGCTACTATTTTGTAAATTATGTTATTGTAAGACTTCCGCTGTTTTTACTCTGGTGTAGATATTTGAATAAATATTGTAATACTGCAATGACTCTGTAACATGATCCTGCTCGGAAATCGTGAATGATTCGGGGTTCCCCGAGGACACCTGACAGTCTTCTTAAATTACCGGAAACATATGCACAGATGTCAAAGGTTGTCAGATAGTGACAGGTGCATGTGGGCCCTATAATTTAGGAGGTTCTGCCACAGAATGGTATCAGAGTGATCGTTGCAAGGTTTTTGTTGTATTGTTTTACAAAAACTTCAAAATGATTTGGATGACTAAATTTAACTTGATAATTTGGTCCAAATTGCTTCTGACTTATCTTATTTCTTTCTCACCATTCCTTATTTGATTAAAAAGGTTTTGTGTGGTGGAGTAGTAATCTTACTATGCCCTATATAGAAACAAATGTTGATTATGTGCATTATAAGCTTTGATGTTTTTGTTCGTAAGAATGATTCATGCATCATGATTAATTCACTCGTTACTTCCTTCACCTCTTAGTCTGGAGTTGAGTAGTGAGTCTGGTTTGAGTAATGTAATCCATCTTAGTTACTCTTTAGACTTTGATCAAATGGTCTTACTTGGATTAAATTGGCTTCCTACAGTATGGCTCATGCCAAGATGATGCCCCGTAAGTCTACTGGACCCAAAGGAGTTCCTCGTCACCAACTTGCCCCTAGAAATGATGGTGCTAGCAGTAGCAGTTCTAGGCCTGACCCCCAGTCAGAGATACAGAGGATTTCTGCAGAATTAGCACAAGCTACTAGAGATAGGGCTTTGGTTGCTATACAGGTAGGAGAATTACAGGATCAATTGAGGCGTCTCACCACCGCGCACAGGAACTACGAAAGCATGTTAGTTCGTACGGTGGAGGGAAGGAATGAAGCTTGGCAGAGAGAAAATGTAGCTAGAGCTAGAACTCATGAGCTAGAATTCTATGTAGAAGATTTAGAAGAACATAATACCTATCTACATGAGGAAGTTCATAGGCTTAGCAATCTACTAAATCCGAATCATGAACCCCAAGCTGATGCAATGGACCCTGGTGTCATCCTTGCCGATGATAACGAATCGGAAGAAGAAGAAGATCCTAAAGAATTAGTAATGATCAATGAAAGTGATGAGGAAGGCGGTAATAATTCCGGAATGGATACCGAGCCTGAAGTTTGAAGTAATCACTAAAAGGAGTAGAGTTGTATAATAGTTAGTTATAGTTAAGTTAGGTAGTCTTGTTTTGGTACTTACAAGTTCTGGTGTTTATATTAGTAAACTCTATGTAATGTGTCTGGAGTAAGCTTTGGTGCAAATCAATAAAGACTTTAGAATAAAGTTTGGTTTATTATGAGCAGATGCGTCGTACGCGGGGTTCGTATATTCCTGGAACTTCACAAGATGAGGATGGTATTCCGGATCCGCCACCAGTTCCAACAAATCTGGCTGATGCTATAACCGCACTTGTCAATGTGACGGCCGAAAATTCTCGTTTGCTTCATGAGATAGCTCAGAGTAATCAGAATCAGATGCACGGAAACCGTGGTCGCCACCATAACAGACAGGAGGCTACATATGTTGATTTTACAGACACAAGACCACCAGTGTTCACTAAGGCAGATGAACCATTGGAGGCTGATGACTGGCTTCGAACCATGGAGCAGAAATTTGATCTTATTTCATGCACGGAGTATCAAAAACCTGCGTTTGCTGCCCAGCAACTTAGAGGAGCAGCAAGTGCTTGGTGGGTGAACTTAGTGGCTATGCAACTAGCTGGCATTCCAATAACTTGGGCTGAGTTCTATACTGCCTTCAGAGCCCATTATATCCCTGAAGGAGTGATGGCTATGAAGCTAGATGAATTCCTTGCTTTGAAGCATGGAGATCAAACCGTGATGCAGTATGTGGGAAGATTTAATCACCTGTCACAATATACATCAGAACATGTCAATACTGATGCAAAGAAGAAGAGGTGGTTTATGAGAGGTTTGAATACCAAGCTGCAAACAATGATGACAACTTGCACCAATGTCACTTATCATGAGGCTGTAAATATTACAATTGCTTCAGAGTCAAAGTATCGACGGCATAAGGAGCTCAAAAAGAAAAAGAGTATGCCGTCTAGATCTTTTGAGAGAAATCAGAAGAGGCAGAGGGTGATTTATCATCTAGTACATCATAATTGTCCTCCTTATCGTCTGCCACAGTCCCAAGCCGGGCAACAGTCAAATGTCCATCCTACTATAACCTATCCAAACTCACAGTCAACCAATGCTCCTAGTGGCAATGCTCCAACATCCCAGGGTCACAACTATCCGTGTTACAATTGTGGAAGGACTGGTCATTTCTCTAGGGAATGTCCATATCCTAGATAGGCTAATCAAAATTATCAGAAGGCCCCTGCCAATCAACAGCAGGGTCAGGCACCAAACAAGAACCCCAATCAGAATGCTCACAAGGGCAAAGATGAGAGGAAGACAGGATGGGTGTTCTATATTCAAGCTGGAGAAATTCCGGAAGGGGAGCCAGTGATGATGGGTATGTTTCCTGTTGCCAATCATCCTGCAGTTATACTTTTTGATTCTAGCGCATCGCATTCATTCATCAATAGAACATTTGTCGTGAAGCATGAAATTTCAATTGGGGCAACAAAGGAAAGTTTCTTTATATAGTCGCCCGGGGGACGTCTTTGTACTAAGGAAATGGTATACTAGGTACCCGTAAACCTGGATGGGCATATTTTTCCCACTACCATGATTATCCTTAAGGATCAGGATATAGATGTAATCTTGGGAATGAATTGGATGTATCAGCATAAGGCTGTTATAGATGCTTTGAATAGAACTTTAAGGGTAAGTTTGCCTGATAGTACTTCTCAACTTCTCATCCAACTTCCAACCCTAAGAAGATCAGTGGGCAAGGTTTGTGCAACTGCTGTCAAAGAGATTAGAGATATTCCGATAGTGTGTGAATTTCCGAACGTGTTTCCTGAAGATTTACCTGGTCTACCACCTGATAGGGATGTACAGTTTAATATAGAGTTACAACCTGGAACAGCTTCGATTTCTTAGAGAGCTTATAGGATGCCACCTAAGGAATTGGCCGAGTTGAAGACTCAGTTACAAGAATTGATTGAGAAGGGGTTTATCCAACCTAGTTCCTCACCTTGGGGATGTTCGGCAATTTTTGTGAAAAAGAAAGATGAGACTCTAAGGTTATGTGTTGACTATCGTCCGTTGAATGAAGTGACCATCAAGAATAAGTATCCATTACCTCGGATAGATTTGCTTTTTGATCAATTGGCCGGAGCCAAAGTTTTCTCCAAGATAGATTTGAGGTCAGGATATCACCAAATCAAGATAAAGCCTAAAGATATTCCCAAAATGGCATTTACCACAAGATATGGATTATATGAATACTTGGTAATGTCTTTTGGTTTGACAAATGCTCCAGCTCATTTCATGTATCTGATGAACTCAGTATTCATGCCTGAGCTAGACAAGTTTGTAGTGGTGTTTATTGATGACATTTTAGTATATTCCAAGAATAAGAAAGAACATGCGGAACATCTCAGAATTGTTCTGACCCGCTTGAGAGAACATCAACTATATGCCAAGTTCAGCAAGTGTGATTTTTGGCTTAAGGAAGTGCAATTTCTTAGACATGTCTTGTCAGCCGAAGGAGTTGCAGTTGATCCCAGCAAAGTGAAGGATGTGCTTGATTGGAAACCACCAACCACCGTTCATCAAATTCAGAGTTTTTTGGGATTGGCGGGGTATTACCGTTGGTTTATTCCAGATTTCTCTAAAGTATCAAAGTCCATAACTGAATTGTTGAAAAACCAAGTCAAGTTTGTCTGGTCATCTAATTGTGAAGAGGCTTTCCAGACCTTGAAGAGATTGTTGACTACTGCACCAGTGCTAGCCCAACCTGATATTGAAAAGCCGTTTGATGTTTATTGTGATGCTTCAGGTATTGGTATTGGATGTGTGTTGATGCAAGAAGGCCGAGTCATTGCCTATGCATCCAGGCAACTTAAGCAGCATGAAGAACATTATCCGACTCATGACCTAGAGTTAGCAGCTGTGGTTCATGCTCTAAAGATTTGGCGGCATTACCTACTTGGTAATACGTGCCATATGTATACAGACCACAAGAGCTTAAAGTATATCTTTACTCAGTCAGAGTTGAACATGCGACAAAGAAGATGGTTAGAACTGATTAAGGACTATGACTTGGAAGTACATTATCACCCCGATAAAGCAAATGTAGTTGCAGATGCCCTTAGTCGCAAAAGTTATTACAATTGTCTGACAGTGAGAACAATGGGTTTGACTTTGTGCCAAGAAATGGAGAAATTGAATGTAGAAGTAATTCAACAAGGTAGCTTGACCAACATAATTGTTGAAGCCACTATTTGAGATCAAGTTATTGTTGCTCAGAAGGCAAACAAGGGTATAGCCCATATAAAGGAAAGAGTCAAGAATGGAAAAGCGGAATGCTTTAGCATAGATGGTGAAGGTGTGCTATGGTTTAAGGATCGCCTGGTGGTACCAAAAGTTCCTGAGTTGCGGCAGTCAATTCTTGAAGAAGCACATGCTACTAGGTTATCTATCCATCCGGGAAGTAACAAGATGTACCATGACTTAAAGCAAATATTCTGGTGGACTAAAATAAAAATAGAGATTGCTAGATATATAGCAAAGTGTGATACTTGTCAAAAGGTGAAAGCTATACATTTGAGGTCTACTGATGAATTACAACCGTTACCTATTCCATCTTGGAAGTGGGAGGACATAAGTATGGATTTTATTGTTGGTCTACCCAAGACATCAAAGGGATTTGACTCAGTATGGGTTATTGTAGACCGACTCACTAAGTCAGCACATTTTCTTCCTGTCAAGACAATATATCCTACGATCCAATATGCCAAGATGTATTTAGCAAGAATCATGAGTCTCCATGGAGTACCCAAGACTATTATGTCAGATAGGGGTACATAGTTTGTCTCTAACTTTTGGAAACAATTGCATTCTTCATTGGGTACCAAACTTCTGTATAGTACAGCTTATCATCCGTAGACTGATGGACAGACTGAAAGAGTCAATCAAGTACTTGAAGATATGTTAAGGTGTTGTGTCCTTAACTATTCCAATAAGTGGGATGAATGCTTACCTTTGGTCGAGTTCTCATACAACAATAGTTATCAGGAAATCATTAGAATGGCTCCATTTGAAGCACTCTATGGTCGTAGATGCAGAACATCATTGAGTTGGCCTGAGCCTAGAGAAAGAAGATTCTTTGGAGTTGACCTTGTGAAAGAAACAGAAGACAAGGTTAGGCAAATACATAGTAATTTGAAGATAGCTCAGTCCCGCCAAAAGAGTTATGCGGATAGAAGACGGAGACCATTGGTATTTAACAAAGGAGATTTTGTATATCTAAAAGTATCACCAATGAAGGGAGTTACCCATTTTGGTGTTAAAGGAAAGTTGGCACCTCGATATATTGGACCATATCAAATTTTGGAAAGGTATGGAAAAGTGGCATATCGCTTGAAATTACCTGAACATCTCACAGGTGTGCATGATGTTTTCCATGTTTCTCAATTGAAGAAGTGTCTCCGAGTGCCTAAGCAGAATGTTGAGGTTGAAGGAGTGGAACTTGAACCAGATTTGACTTATTCTGAATATCCTATCCGAGTTTTGGATCAGAAAGATCGTGTTACTCGAAGACGGACAATTAAGTTATATAAAATACAATGGAATCAACATTAAGAAGAAGAAGCTACTTGGGAATCAGAAGATTACTTATTAGAAAAAATTCCAGAGTTTCTAGCGTCTATATAGAATAGAGTAATGTTAGTTGAGCTCGGTTGTACAAGTTGTGTTTTGTAAAGGAACCTCAGCTGTTTTATGGACAAGTTTTGGATGTTTTTGGACTGACATATTTCCTTTTCCATTACTTACTCTATGGCTTTGAATCTCGGGGCGAGATTTCTTTTAGGGGGAAGGATTGTAACACCCCAGGTGTTTAAATACTAAAAACTGGACATATCATCATATGCATTGCAAGGCATTTGGTCAAATTGCAAACTTTGATATGCATTCACTAAAACAAGTTTACATTTGTGTTATGAGTGTTGAATTGAATTGTTTGAATCAAGTCAAAATTTGGTTTGGATTTGAATTTTCCAGAAAACCCTGATTTTTAGTATTTAAACCCTACCCTAAAAATCCATTTCAAAATCTAAGCATATTTTGGGGTTGAGCCCAAAAGCAAAAGTGTAGAGCTTGATAAGTTGTACAAAGTTTGTTTTTGGAGTTTTTCAAGTTGTTTAGTAAAATTTGGAGTAATTCAAAAAGGCGTAATTCGTTAAATTTCCCCCATTTGAATTCAAAAGTTCATTTCTAAATCTAGACCGAATTAGGGGTTGGTTATAAAAGAAAAGTTGTAGAACTTTTGATTTTGAACAACTTTTGTTTTTGGAGATTTTTGAGTTGTTATGAAAATTTGTGAGTAATTTGTGAATTTTGGTGAATGGCAAACTTGTAAATACTGTGAACAGTGTTCAACTCCGTAGCTACACCGCCGACGACCTTCGGTTCGCTTCTAGGTGCGCGCGTGGACATCCTCGGCTTTGCGCTGGTGTGGAGAAGTCTCCTGCGTGGCTTCCTTGTGCTTCTGAGCCGCTCTATTTAGCCCTGGCCGTCGCCGTTTGCCTCCGCTCCTTTCCTCTGTTTCCACCGCCGCCGTTGCCATAGCTCCGTTGAGCTTTTGCCGTCGAACCAGTGCTTGCGCCATTGCAGCAAAGCATGTCCCGGTTTCGCTAGTTCCTTGCGTGTCCAGCAAACCAGTCCTTGTGGCTTGTCTTCACCGGAAACTCGCTGTGCGCGCTCTTCTTCCTCGTGGCCGGCAGCGTCCCCGTCGTGAGTACTTCGTCGTGGCCAGAGCTCCATGGTGCGCCTCTGCCCCTGCTGAGTCTTGCTTCAGCTTCGCCACGATGCTGTGGTACTCTATGACCCATTGATTTCTCATTTTGACCACCACAGCCACCGGAGCATCGCCACCGACGACGATCTGCTCCGCCGTGCTTGCTCGAAACGTCGACCCACCTCCCCGTTGCTCCTCCGGCCTTGTGCTCTACTCAGTCGCGCTTGGGGTGAGCTGCTGATGCTTCCTGGGCCATATGTTTAAGATTTATAGGTCTCGTGTCGCCAGCATAGCGTAGCCGTGCCGTCGTGGCTGCCATGGCCGGCGTAGTGCTCGGTCCAGTCCGTAGCTAGTCCAGCTTGTGCCCTAGAATGATGCGCCTAGTTGAGGGGAGTGTTTTGGTGCTTTGGCCGTCGCCATTGGTCTCGCCATCGACGAGATATCATCGGTCAGCGCAGTCGCCGGTGTGGTCAAACGCGCGAGGTTAGAGATGACAGGTGGGGTCGGGATGTCAGTGACTGCGTAGTTCAAAATGAATTTCTGTTTTTCAGATTTGAATGAATAGTGTCTATTTTTGTTATTTTTGTGTAGATTTATTTAGAGTTCCAAAAATTATGAAAATTTTTGTGTGACTCCTCTGTGATGTATATTATTTAAGAAAAATATGAAATATTGTTTTTCAGCAATTTTGAATGTGATAAAATTTGCTTAATTTATTAATAAATGGATTTCCATGATTTTTCTAGGCTTATTTAATTGTCCAAAAATTATGAAATTTGTTTTGCCACTTACTTATCTTGTAATGAACATTTACAAAAAATTTTGAGCTCAATTAGAATAAGTTGATTTATTTCATAATTTTGAATTAAATAATTAATTCATAAAAGCAAATAGTAACCTTTAATGATTTAGGTTTTGTTTGAAATTTTTATTGAGTGATGACCTTGGGTCATTTGTTGATAATGATCCTTGGCAATTGATGTATGTGTTACGAAAAAGATTTAGTTTATTTGACTTACAACTGTACCACGAAGGAAAGTTGTATTCAAATTGTTAATTTTTGCATCCATCATCGAGCATCACGTTCCGTAATCCGCATCATGTTAAACATGGCATTGTTATTACGTATAGTAAACGAAGGTGAACATGTGGTAGTTAATCAAGTTGTTGAGGAGGTTAATCCGTCTATTGAGGTCGGATCGAATACTTGTGAAACATCGCAGGAACCGGACTTTTCCGTCAACGAAGGCAAGCCCCGGATGCATACAACCCTACCTTGCATTTTACAAATCAATTTCGCTTTTGCTTCTTTTTACTGCATTAAGTGAATAGGAGTCAAGTACAAACCAAATTGGTACATTACCACCCTTGTTATTCCATATTTACCATATTACCAGTTTTAAATTCGTATATGCCTAGTTTTGCTTAGCTATGCTTAGAACAATGAAAGTCGGGTGATTACCTGCCACCTGCAAGTTTTAAATGGAACTTTGGTTACTTGTATTATCATGTGATATGGGAATGTGGAGTAATAAATCTAGACTGGGTAGACTCGGTGTGTGTGAGCCACAAGACATGGAGGTCTTGTGAGCGGGTTCTTTCCACCTATGTCGATTAAGGCACGTCCGTTGTTGAATTGCATGAGGTGAGAATTTGTAGTACTAACCACATACTCCGGTAAGCCTTAACTTGGCGATTCTAGTACGAGAATGGCTACTCGCGCACTGGGAGTGGAGAGATGGCGGGAATAGTGTGTACCCACGTGGCCATGGGCTGGATTGGTGGAGTACTGTGTTCTTGGGTGGCGCGGACCCATTCTATTTTTAGAGGATCCGAGAATAGGTTGGTATATGTAGGTCGGGGACCTACATATGTCGTGTGGTCTAGAATCCCCAGCTGGGTTTAATCGGTTCGAATCATCATTGCTCCTCGGTTATGGAGACTCAACTCACTGTTCATCATCGTAGTATTAATAACTAGAACCTGAGGCTAGTTGAGAAAGTGTTGGATATGAAGTTTCATGATCTCCATACGGATCATGTCAGCTTTGTATATGATTTTATGAAGTTACAAATGTCGAATTAAAGAATTTTTATTAAAAAGCTTTTACGCAAAATAACTTTGATTATTGCTAAAGCTATACCTTGAATCCCTGAGCCTGCATTCCTAAATTTATTAGTTAATATTTTGGTTAAGTCTTGTTGAGTACTTTTTGTACTCAGGGTTCGTTGACCCTTGTTGCAGGTGAGCCTCATGAGCAGATCTGCTTTGGATCGTGCTGCATGACTATTGTTCGATCTGACGATGAGAAGTAAATGTGTGGCCCTTGGGTAGGACAATTTTATTTTGGGTGTTTGTTTATGTTAATTATGCCACTCCACTGCTACTATAGTTTGTAATAATCATCGAACTTAGTTGTGAGGTTTGAAGCTACTGTTTTGTAAATTATGTTATTGTAAGACTTCCGCTGTTTTTACTCTGGTGTAGATATTTGAATAAATGTTGTAATACTGCAATGACTCTGTAATGTGATCTTGCTCGGAAATCGTGGATGATTCAGGGTTCCCCGAGGACAACCGACAGTCTTCTTAAATTATCAGAAACATATGCACAGATGTCAAAGGTCGTCGGATAGTGACAGGTGCATGTGGGCCCTATAATTTAGGAGGTTCTGCCACAAAGGGAGAACCCAAATCCGTGATGATTCGATTGGGCATGTCGAAGCAGTGCATAATGTCTTGGATGAACTCGACTGCTTTGGCTATGCTGTATTTTGCGAGTGGTTTGTACTCAATCCACTTGGTGAACTTGTCAATTGCTACGAAGATGTACTCGAAACCGCCTTTTGCTTTTTTGAGAGGTCCTACTTGATCCAGCCCCCAGCAGAAGAAAGGCCAAGCGGGTGGGATGCAAATGAGGTTGTGAGCTAGCACATGAGCCTGTCTTGTGAACATTTGACAACCTTTGCATCTTCTGACGAGTTCATCTACGTCTTTCAAAGCGGTTGGCCAGTAGTAACTGGTGCGAAATGCTTTTCCAACTAGTGTTCTTGAAGCAGCGTGATTTCCACAGCAACCTGAGTGTATTTCGTCTAGGATCTCTTTGCCCTCTTCAAATGAGACGCATTTTAGGAGTACTCCTGATGATGCGGCTCTTCTGTAGAGCTTGTCTCCTACTAGGACGTAATTCTTGCTTCTGCAAACAACTCGGGTAGCTTCCTCTTTTTCTGCTGGCAACTTATTTTCTTTGATGTATTCAATAAAAACCTGGGTCCATGAAATGATGATTACCAAGATCTGGGTGCCTTTGGCTGAGATTTCAGGGGTTATCTCACCGGGTTGTTTGATAGAGGGAGCTGATAACTTCTCTATGAATACACCGGGTGGGACCTTCACCCTGTCTGATCCAAGCTTGGCGAGGACGTCTACCGCAATATTAGAATCACGCAGGACGTGTAGAATTTCTAATCCTTGAAAATGTTTTTTGATCTTTCATATTTTAGCATAGTAAGCGCCCATGTTTTCTTTGGTGCAGTCCCAATCTTTGTTGACTTGATTGATTACCACTGTTGAATCACCATAAATGAGTAAATGCTTGATTCCGAGGGTAATTGCCACTCGTAGCCCGTGGATGAGGGCTTCGTATTCTGCTTCATTGTTTGTAGCTTGCCATAATATCTGAAGGACGTACTTGAGTTGCTTTCCGTCTGGAGAAATTAGGAGGATGCCTGCACCGGCTCCGCCTAGCTTGAGTGATCCATCACAGTACATCTTCCAATGATCAAGGATGGTACTTGACATAGGTTGTTGAATTTCTGTTCATTCGGCAACAAAATCAGCTAGGGCTTGAGATTTAATTGCCTTTCGTGGGGTGAAATCGATATTGAGAGCACCAAGTTCAACTGCCCACTTAGATATGCGTCCTGTTGCGTCTCTGTTGTGTAAGATGTCTCCGAGTGGGAAATCTGTCACCACGGTAATCTTGTGGCTTTCAAAATAGTGGCGAAGCTTGCGTGAAGTGATCAGGAGGGCGTAGAGTAGTTTTTGCACATGTGGGTACCGGATTTTTAATTCTGTCAGTACTTCGCTGATGTAGTATATGGGGCATTGTACTTTATATACATGTCCTTCTTCTCTTTCTATGATAATTGCAGTGCTGATCACAGTAGAAGTTGCCGCAATGTACAGCATCATGTCTTCATATTTCTTCGGAGGTGTGAGAACTGGTGAGGAGGTAAGGTATGCCTTGAGCTTCTTGAAAGCTTCGTTGGCTTCTTCTGTCCACTCAAACTTGTCTGTCTTCTTTAGCAATTTAAAGAAAGGTAACCCTTTTTCGCCCAGTCTTGATATGAAATGATTGAGGGCCGCCATGCAGCCTGTTAGTTTCTGCACATCTTTGACACTTCAAGGAGGGCCCATCTCTGTTATGGCTCGAATCTGCTTGGCGCTTGCTTTGATTCCACGATGACTGACCAAGAATCCGAGTAGTTGTCCCGAAGGAACTCCGAATACACACTTGTTTGGGTTCAATTTCCACCACCAGCTTTTCAGGTTTTTGAAGGTTTGCTTTAAGTCTTCAATTAGTGTATCTGGGTTCTTTGTTTTTACTACTACATCATCCACATATGTTTCTATGTTTTCGTCGATCTGATCACTGAGGCATGTTTGGATAGCTCTTTGGTAAGTGGCTCCAGCATTCTTGAGTCCAAATGACATGGTTTTGTAGCAGTAGGCACCGAATGGAGAGATGAAAGATGTTTTGCTCTGGTCTTGTTCCTTTAAAGCGATCTGGTGATATCCTGAATAGCAATCAAGGAAGGATAATAGGGCAGATCCTGCTGTTGAGTCAACTATTTGATCACTGCATGGTAGCCCAAACGGATCTTTCGGGTAGTGTTTGTTGAGATCTGTGTAGTCGACACACATGTGCCACTCATCTGTATTCTTTTTCTGTACTAGAACTGGGTTTGCTAGCCAATCTGGATGGAGGATTTCTCTAATGAATCCGGCTGCCATTAGTTTTGTGATTTCTTTTTTAATTGTTGCCTTCTTGTCTGGTGAGAATCGTCATAGTCGTTGCTTCATAGGCTTGGAGCCTTCATTGATATCAATTCTGTGCTCAGCCAACTCTCTTGGGACCCCTGGCATGTCAGCCGGCTTCCAAGCGAAGATATCTTTGTTGTCCTGAAGAAAGTTGGTGAGCGCGAGTTCCTATTTTGCCGAGAGGTAGGTGCTGATGGTTGCCGTTTTTGAGGGATCACCGGTGCCCAGCTCGATTTGCTTGATGTCAGCTTCTTTTGGTGGTGCCAGGATGCTAGGTTTTTTAGCCCATATCATTAGCTCTTCTGGGCTCATTTTTGCTGCAACAACGGCTATTTCTTTTCTTCCATTGGAGGCATGTGCTTTTGCTGCAATTTGGATTGCCTGAACATCACAGTCAAAAGCGTGCTTCAAATCACTCCGAAGAGAGAGGACATTGTTAGGCCCTGGCATCTTAAGCAACAGGTATGGATAATGCGGTATTGCCATGAACTTTGCTAGTGCTGGGTGCCCGAGGATTGCATGATATGATGAATCGAAGTCCGTAACTTCGAACTTGATGAACTCTGTACGGTAGTTCGAGGGAGTCCCAAAAGTAACTGGTAGAGTGATTTGTCCAAGTGGCATTGCTGCTTTGCCGGGTACTATGCTGTAAAAAGGCATGCTTGTTGGTGTAATCATTCCGGTGAGTTGTAGTCCCATCTTCCTTAGAGTTTTTGAGAAAATGATGTTGAGTCCGGCTCCCCCGTCGATTAGCACTTTTGTGACAGTCACACCGGCAATAGTTGGATCTAGAACCAGTGGGTAGTGGCATGCGTTTCCTACGCTAGTCCATTGGTCTTCTCTTGAGAATTGGATTGGATACTGTGACCAATTGAGATATCTTGGGGTAGCCGGTTTTGCTGCCATGATGGTTCACAGTGCTAGCTTTTCTTGATGTTTGCTTCTGGAATCTGGGGCCCCGGCAAAGATTACTGCTACTGTCCCCCTGGATTTTTGGAATCCCTTGTCTTCGTGGTTGTCATCTTCTTTTTCTGATTGCCTTCTTTGGTATTCTCCTTACTATCTTTCCTTGTGTATCGATCTTTGAAGGTGTAGCAATCTCTGATGGTGTGATTTCCTTTGGGGTGCAAGACGCAACGCATGTTTTCAATGTCGTCATACCTCCTGGGCTTGGAAAACTTCCTTGATTTGTCAGTCACTGCTACGGTGTTGTTTGGTCCACGTTTTCTTTCTTGATGTCTATTGTTTTGAGGATTTTGCCTATCCAAGTTGTCTCGGTTGTTTCTATCCGGGAATCTTTCTCGTGTCTTTTCTTCTGCAGTAATCATCTTTTCCACTGTTCGTCTGAATTCTTCATTGTTTCTTGGGTTTTCTTTGTAGAAGTCTTGAAATTGCCACCTAGCCATGATTCCGTGAGAGAAAGCTTCGATTACTTCTCGTTGGGTGATGTCATGTACTTGAGCTCGTAGTTCACCAAATCATCGATAGTAATTTCTGAGACTTTCACCTCCTTTCTGCTTGAGTCCTTTTAACTCTGCGTGGGTGATTGGGTGTGTAATGATACCCGCGAAATTTTCATAGAAAGCTCTTTGCAAGTCTTCCCAATTTCTGATTGATCCTGGATTTAATTTGTCAAACCACTGAAGGGGCATGGTTTCTAGGGCCATGGGAAAGAACAAGGTCTTGATGTCATCGTCCCCTCTAGCTAATTCAATCGATTGCGAATAAATCCTGAGCCACTGCCTTGGTTCGGTCTTGCCATCATACTTGGAGTGGTTGGACAACTTGAACTTGTGAGGCAGTCATATTGAGGCAAGTCTGTTTGCAAAACAGGGGAATCTATCATGTGTTCTGGCTTCTGTATATTCTAATTTAGTGCCCCCTTCTTGCCAACTATTGTCTTGGTGAGAGTAGTTTTGCGTGGCTATTCGAGTAGGTGCTTTGCTTCTGGCCTTTCTTGGTTGTTCGACCCGGTCGTTTTGACTATGATTTATTCTACTTTCTCTGTTGTGACTTTCACTTGGTCCAAGTCTCTCAAAAGCGGACTTCTTTCGATTTTGATCTTCCTGCTCATGAGATATTGACCTATCAGGTAGTCTTGAGTGAGCCCTTCCGTCGTGCATCCTTTGGACTGTTGATCGAAGGAAGTCCCGGAGCTGTTGTTGTTTTTCATTGGGATGTGAAGTTGCCTTGAGTTCTTCTAGTGCTTCTTGGATCTTATCGTAGGGTGTATTCGCTGCTCGTCCTTCTTCGACCTCTCGCTCTGATTTTCTTCTATTATACTCGGCTAGGTCTGACTCATATTTGATCCAAGTTTTCTTTAGCTGCTTAGCACGACATTGACGTCCTTGTTTCAATTTGTTCTTTCTCTCTCTGGCTTGCCTCTGACTCTCAGTCTCACCATCGTACCCCTGGATAAATGGTGATATGTTGGATTCGGATTCATCTGAAGACCTGACGTCGGGTGCTTCTAGGGGGACCAATGGTGATCAAGGACAGTGAATCATGAATACTTCTGTAGCGTAAGTTGTTCTATCATCGTCTTTGGTTTTGTACTACTAGAGTTGTTGATAACTTTAGTAGAGGCTTCAAGGTCACAGATCAAGGCTCCTTGGTAGGGTAGAGCTGTTGTTGTCACGTTGTCGACTAGTTGAGTGCCGCTATCCTCAGGAACGGAACCTGGCCAGTGGACGATGTAGTCTTGAGATGTTATAGTTAAGACGAGACCTTCCTAGGCTCCTTTCAGTGGCATTCTAAGCACCAGATTGGTGGATCCTTTGGGCCATGTCTGATAAGACATTGCCATGTTGTGGAGTCCAAACAGAAGAGGACCCGACTTCTTTAAAGTACTCTAAGTGTACTCCGAATAGTATTCTTGATAGGTTGATGTCGTGTTCTGGAGCTTTGTCAGAAAAGAACTCGGTTTTCCGAAAGAACTCGGATAAGACTCCGTCTCAAAAGTAGAACCTGAGTTTGAATCGGATGCGTGAAGTTGCGAAATCTAAGTTGGATTGGTCATCATGAGCTGCACGAATCTTTCGGCAAGCTGATCTGTTGTTGTCGCCGAAATGGAAAAGTCCTGATGATGATCTAAATCTTCGAGGAGACGGCCTTGGAGCTTGCCATCATCGCCTGCCTCACAGATCCACGAACCAAAGATGAAGGTTGATCCCTTTGAGAAGATCATGTTGTCGAGGTCCATCGAGCTCTCGGATGCAAAGTCACCAAAAGCCCCTACCTGGAGCGCCAACTGTCGATGTTTGACCACCGATAGCCTGCCACGGGGGTCCCCAGGGCAGTATGTTCGGGCTTCGGTGTATGTGGAACTCGATAGTAAACGCAAGAGACAGTCGATTTATCCTAGTTCGGACCCTCGATCTTTGATCGAGTAATAGCTCTACGTCCAGTCGGTGTTAGCCTTTGCGTTGGATTGATCGTAAAGTGTTGTGTTGTACAAAAAGTCACCTTTGTCTAGGAACCCTGCCCTCCTTTATATAGTCAGGAGGTCAGAATCCTAGTCAGTTTACAATGAGAGTTCCTAGTAGGATTACAGAATAATACTACTACTAAGATTACAGGGGAAGAATCCTAGTTAGACTAGATCTTCTCCCTTCCTTGCGGGGTATCCCATGGGTCCCGCACCGACAATCAAGTAATTTCTTATGTTCTTCACAAGAGTTCTTTAGAAATGAGTTTTCATTTTCTAATTTCAATGTTTTAGCTTTCTCATTATCTAAAGACATGGTCATGCTAGCAAGTCTACTAACAAGCTCATCATATGAATCAACATGATCAACCACATTATCATTTGATACCATGGTGTCACCTTGTGACATGGAGCAATGTGGTGATGTAGTTTGAGAGCTTGTAGTAGCATCTTCATCATGGCTTAAGCATGAACCATCATTACCATCAAGTGTGCATGGGGTAGCATCATCACTTGCAACACTTGTGGCATCATCATCAACCTTGTCAAGTGAACTTGTAGTAGATTGATCATCATCATCATCATCACTTGACCATGAGGTGGAGCAATCTTCCACAATCACCAAATTGTGGTTATCCTCAACACACTCATGCACCTTCTTCTTGGGCTCATCCTCCTTGAATTTGCCATCATACCATGTGGAGGAATCACCGAAGGTTTCCTTGATGGACTCCCATATCTCATGAGCGGTTCCCTTGATGTTTACTTGTTTCATCAAATCAAAGCTTAAAGCATCCATTAGAAAACAACAAGCATGTGCATCAAATTCATAAAGAACTCTTTGAGCTTTGGTGAGATTTCTATGGTCCAGGACATGGGTGAGACCACTTGTGACAACCCACCAAAATTTTGGTCCCTTTGCACGAAAATGATCAAGCATGTGATTTTTCCAAAGTGTAAAGTTTGTGCCATAAAAAATGTATGCCTCACAAACATCTAGCCCATTAGACGCCATCCTCTCGGGTCGGTGAAGACCACAAATGAGAGACCTAGCTCTGATACCACTTGTAGGGTCGAGATGGCAGACTAGAGGGGGGTGAATAGTCCTTTCTAAAATTAATCGCGTCGGCTAACCGAAACAAGTGCAGAATTAGAACTATCGGTCTAGCTAAGACTACACCCCTCTATCTATGTTCTCTAGTACCTTCCAAAGATACTAATTAAGCAACAAATGTGCCGAGCAAGCTAGAGCTCACCTAACCAATTCTAGGAGCAAGGCCACACAAACCTATGCCACTAGTACTTTAAGCAGCAAGGGAGCTCCTACACATGCTAGTAAGTAAAAGCACAAAGCCAACTAAGCTCACTAGCAATGCTTAATAACAAGGCAACCAATGCCAAATTAGAGAGCACAAATACTTAGCTACACAAACTAAGCAAAGTGACTAACAAGGTTACACAAACCTAATTAGCCACGCAAGGGAGCTACTTCCATGCTACACAAGCAAGAAGGTAACTAGTAAGCTACACAAGCTAACTAATTACAAGAGCAACTACACAAGCACAATGTATATGAAAGTAATTACAAGCTTGTGTAATAAGGATGCAAACCAACGGGAAGAACAAGGTTGACACGATGATTTTCTCCCGAGGTTCACGTGCTTGCCAACATGCTACATCCCCGTTGTGTCAACCGCTCACTTGGTGGTTCGATGGCTAATTGGCATCACCCGCCAAGCCTGCACGTCGGGCACCGCAAGACCCTACCCCGAAAGTGAGGGTAGCTCAATGACACGCTCAACTAGAGTTGCTCTTCACGGCTCCCGCGGGGCAAGCACAATGCCCCTCACAAAGCTCTTCTCTGGAGCACCGCACAAGCTTCTTGTGGGCTTCAACGGAGACCACCACCAAGCCATCTAGGAGGTGGCAACCTCCAAGAGTAACAAGCACCATCGGCTTGCAACTCGATCACCTAGTGCCACTCGATGCAACCTCACGATGCAATCGCACTAGAATCGCTCTCTCACACAATCGAATGATCACTATCAAGTATATGTGAGATGGAGGGCTCCCAAGCACTACTACACAAGCCACCAAGGCTCTAGTGTGCTCAGCTACAGCCATGGCTGAAGGCCACTTCTATTTATAGACCCAAGGGCTAAACTAGCCGTTACCCCTTCACTGGGCAACTGTCGGGTCGATCGGACGCTCTAGTCGGATCGACCGGACACTGGACCACAACGTCCAGTCGTGTGATGCACGCCATGTGTCACCTGCGTTCAATGGCATTCTTCCGATCTCAATGGTCATCTTCTGACCGGACACAGCAGCTTCAACTGACCGAACGCTGGACCCTCAGCGTCCGGTCGTTTACAATAAGGTACCGACCCCGACCGAACATGTCCGGTCAGTCATGATCGGACACAGCCCTAGCGTCCGGTCACTCTCCAGCGACACTGCTTCATCCGACAATAGGACCGGACACTGCCTCCAGTGTCTGGTCACTTTTAGAGCCAGCGTCTGGTCGATAGATCAACGCTGCACACTGACTGCCACTACTGACCGGACGCTAAGCCTCAGCGTCCGGTCACTGCATGACCAGAGTTCGGTCCACTCTATGGGACCTTTCTCATCTCCGTTTCTTCATCGAGTTGATCCACATCAACTCCAACTTCATCTCCTTTGTAAATGTGCCAACACCACCAAGTGTACACCACAATGTGTATGTGTGTTAGCTTTTCACAATCATTTCCTAAAGGATATTAGCCACTCAACTTGTCACGCCACTCAATCCTAGCGACGATGCAAAGTTAGATTACTCTAGTGGCACTAGATGACCGATATGCAAACAAGTTTGCCCCTCTTGATAGTATGGCCATCTATCCTAAACCCGGTCATAAACTTCTCTACACACCTATGACCGGTGAAATGAAATGCCCTAGGTTATACCTTTGCCTTGTGCATTCCATTCCATCTCCTCCAATGTTGATGCAACACATGGACCAACATGATCAACAATGATATGATCCACTTCATATCATCACATGATCATATTGGTTCATCGATCTTGACATCACTTGATTTTCACCGTTGCCTTCATCCATCGGCGCCAAGTCTTGCTCAAGCTTCACCACCACGCGGTCCATCGCTCCAAAGCCTCCGACTTGCCCTTCACGCTTGCAACCGGTCCATCAAGCCAAGTCTTGTCTTGATCTTCTCCACCTTTGATCACATGATTCAATGTCATGTCTCATGTGCAATGAGCTCCTTCATCATCACATGTGTGAGCTTTGCAACATCTCCAAGCCATTTTCACCTTCATGGCATATGTTGCTCACACATATGTACCTGTGGACTAATCACCTGTGTATCTCACATAAACACAATTAGTCCACCTAGGTTGTCACTCAATTACCAAAACCACACAAGGACCTTTCACTCGGCAAAACATCGTCGCGTTCCTTCTTCTCTATTTACTTTGAGCATTTACTTTAAGCAATTCAATACTTGTCTTTACATTCATAGAATTGCCATGCTAGAGTAGGATTAGAACTTAGGTTGCAAGACTTTTTGTACGATAGAACATTACAAACACTTTCTAGGCACAAGGGGTTAATTGGGCTAACAATAGGATTTAATTATTGTAAAGAAATTTAGAATTAGCCCAATTCACTCCCCCTCTTGGGCATCTTGATCCTTTCAATTGGTATCAGAGCCTCGTGCTCACATATTTAGGCTTAACTGCCTAGAGAAAGATGTCTCATGGGGATGGACCTCCTCCTATCTTTGAGGGGGATGATTTTCCATATTGGAAAATTCGCATGGAGGCGTACTTAGAAGCTTTAGATGTTGGAATACTTAGAGCCGCCTCACAAGGCTTCCCAAACCTTAGGATGCTACTAACCTACAAGGCGATGAGGTGAATTATGAGAAATGGAATGCAAAGGCTCGAAACACCATCTTTAGAGGTCTTTGCAAAGATGTGTTCAACCAGGTGAGGAACCATAAAGACACCCATGCACTATGGTCAGACATTTGTGCGCTCCATGAGGGAACAAAGAGTGAGCGTGAGGAACGCTATCATCTTGTCATGAAAAAGCTTAACTCTTTTGAGATGCTTCCTAAAGAATGTGCTAATGAGATGTACTCACATTTGAATGTTCTTATAGAGGAAGTCAATGGGCTTGGACTCACTCAAATGCAACCATCCGACGTTGTAAGAAAGATTTTGAGTGTCCTCCCCATTGACAAATATGGGCATATTATGACCGTGCTTCATCAAGGTAATCTTTCCACCGCTACACTGACACAAATCTTAGGAAAGATCAATACTCATGAGATGTATATGCACATCACACCACAAGATGGCTCATCCTCTACAAAGAAGAAAGAAAAAGATTTGGCATTCAAAGCTAGTTAAGAGAAGGGCAAAGCAAGGCTTGAGTATGAGAGCTCAAGTGATGATGAAATTGATGATGAAAGCCTTGCTCTCATGGTGAAAAGAACCGCCATGATGTTAAAGAAGCTCAACAAGAGTGGCATCAAGTTCGATGGCAAGAAGTTCTTCACAAGCTCTAGAAGGAAGCCAATCTCAGAGATGGATTGCTACAATTGTGGAGAACTTGGTCATCTAGCACATCAATGCACAAAGCCCAAGAAATACAAGTACAAGAACAAGAACAAGGGCAAGAAAGATGACTCAAGCAATGAAGAAGAAGATGAGAAGAAAAGGAACAAGCCATACAAGAAGAGAGATGGCAAGAAGAAGGACTTCCACAAGAAGAAGAGTGGAAAGGCATACATCATCGATGATTGGCTCACGAACATTGATTCATCAAGTTGCTCATCCGATGATGATAGTGACAATCAGAAGGTGGCCGCCATTGTCATTGACTCTTCATCATCATCACCGCCACCACCGCCATCATCCCCTACACACCTATGCCTTATGGCCAAGGGTGATCACAAGGTATCAAATGATGATAGTAGTGGTGATGAACATGCTAGCAATGATGATAGCGATAGTGATGATGATGAATATGAGTCACCTTCCTATGATGATCTTGTTAAATTACTAAATCAATACACTAAGATCATTACAAAGAGTAGAGCTAAGAATAAAAAACTAGAGGCTAAGAATGATTCACTTTTAGCAAAATATGATATGGCGGAAAAGGCTAGTATTGAGCTTAGAGAAGCAAATGATGTTATATCATCCAAACTCAAGGAGCTCAAATCTTCTAAGAAAGAGCTTAGAGAAAAACATGATAAACTTGATAGGATACACAATGAGCTCATCACTAGCCATAACAAGCTAAAAGAAGAATATACAACTCTAAAGATCAATCATGATAATCTTGTTATTACTCAAGAATTCTTATCCAATGAGCCACATGATGCTACTAACGATGTTGTTAAGATTGATATTGCTACATCATGTGATGATTTGATCATTGAGAGCATTGAGCAAAGTTCTAGTAGCAAGGGCAAGCAAGTGGTTGAGGCCGATGATTATGATGAGTTTGTCAAGCTCAAGAATGACAATGAAAAGCTTAAGAAAGATCTTGAAGAACTCAAAACCACCAAGTCTATAGTGCTAGAAACTCTTGTTCATGATGATGGTTTGATCCTTGAGAATGAAAAGCTCAAAGAAGAGAACAAAAAGCTCAAGAAAGAGAAAAACAATGATGCTCTCAAGGAAGAAAACAAGAAGCTCAAATTGGAGAAAGAACATCTCAAGATTGTATTGATCAAGTTCACAAGAGGCAAGTATCTACAAAGTGAGCTACTTATAAACACCGTCATGAAGATGGATAGAAGTGGCATTAGGTATTTGGCAAACCAAGAAAAGAAGGCTCAAGCTCAACAACAACACAAGTCAAAGCCAAAGCCAAAGAGATGCTTCGAGTGTGGACAAGAAGGTCACTTTGCCCATGAGTACCAAACTCCACCACCACAACCCTTGCCCAAGCATGCTAGACCTTTTGCCTTCAATGCTCACTACATGCTTAGAAAGGATTCTAGTGGAAAGATGAAAATCATGTTCTTAAGACCTCCAAACAAGAATATGCCTAAGAAAATTTGGGTTGCAAAGTCACTTGTTGAGAAGGTGAAGGGCCCTCAACAAGTTTGGGTTCCTAAAGCTTGATCTCTTGTGTGTAGGTGAACTACAAGATCGATGGAAGTCATTGGGTTATTGATAGTGGTTGCACACAACATATGACCGGTGATCCTCGTATGTTCACCTCACTAGATGAGGAAGTAGATGGACAAGAAAGAATCACATTTGGAGATAATTCAAAGGGCAAGGTTAAAGGATTGGGCAAAGTGGCAATATCAAATGATCATTCTATCTCAAATGTGTTATATGTTGCTTCATTGAGCTTCAACTTGCTATCCGTTGGACAATTGTGTGATCTTGGCTTCCAATACTTGTTCACCGAGAAGGAAGTTGTTGTATCTAAGAAGGATGATGATCAAGTGATATTCAAAGGATTTAGATACAACAACCTATATCTAGTAGATTTCACCTCCGAAGATGCAAATTTGAAGACTTACCTATTCACCAAAATATCACTTGGGTGGCTATGGCATAGAAGACTTGCTCATGTTGGGATGAGCTCACTCAAGAAACTAATGAAGAATGATTTGGTGAGAGGGTTGAAGGATGTGAAGTTTGAGAAGGACAAGCTTTGTAGTGCATGTCAAGCCGGCAAGCAAGTTGCAAATACTCATCCAACCAAAGCTTTCATGTCAACCACAAGAGTGCTAGAACTCCTTCACATGGATTTATTTGGACCAACAACATACAAGAGTTTGGGAGGAAATCTTTATTATCTTGTGATTGTTGATGACTATTCAAGGTATACATGGGTACTCTTGTCAACCACAGGAGTTTGAAGTGAAGCTCAAGAAGATTAGAAGTGACAATGGGAAGGAATTTGACAACACAAACATAGAAGCCTATTGTGATGAAGTTGGGATCAAGCATGAGGTCTCCGCAACATATACTCCTCAACAAAATAGTGTAGTTGAGAGAAAGAACCGGATATTGATCACTCTTGCCAGAACAATGCTAGATGAGTACAACACCCCCGAAGCTCTATGGGCGGAAGCTATCAACACCATATGCTATGTATCCAACCACCTATTCCTTTAAAAGTTCCTTGGCAAGACACCTTATGAGTTGTTCAATGGGAAGAAGTCGGACGTCTCTTTCTTTAGGGTGTTTGGTTGCAAATGCTACATCTACATGAAGCAGCAACACCTAGGGAAGTTTCAAAGACATTGTGATATTGGTTTTCTTGTTGGTTACTCATCAAAGTCCAAAGCATATAGAGTATTTAATCATGCCACCGGCTTGGTTGAAGAAACATATGATGTGGAATTTGATGAATCTAACGGCTCCCAAAGAGCACATAAGAATCTTGATGATGTAGGTGATGAACCATTAAGGGAGGCTATGAAGAACATTTTGGTTGGAGACATCAAGCCTAAAGATGATAAAGATGATGTACAAGTGATTGGTCCACCTTCTTCATCAAGTGTGCCACAAGAGGATGATAAACATGGGAGAGTAGAAAATGAAGACACCCATGTCTCTCATGATCAAATGGTGGTACAAGCACAAGATGTTGATGCTCCACAACCTCCTCCTCAAGTGGTCAATAGAAGAAATACACCTCTACTACAATATCATCCACAAATCTCATCATAGGGAGTCCATCAAAGGGTGTAATGACTCGCTCACAAAAACTTGCTTCATTTATTGCTCATCACTCTTTTGTCTCTTGCTATGAACCTATCAAGGTAGAAGAAGCTCTTCAAGATCCAGATTGGATAAATGCCATGCATGAAGAGTTGAACAACTTCACCCGCAATGAAGTTTGAACTCTTGAAGAGCGGCTAAAAGGTGCAAGAGTCATTAGAACAAAGTGGGTGTTTCACAACAAGCAAGATGACCAAGGCATAGTTGTGAGGAACAAGGCAAGACTAGTTGCAAAGGGGTTCTCTCAAGTTGAAGGATTGGATTTTGGAGAGACCTTTGCACTGGTTGCAAGACTAGAAGCCATTCATATCCTCCTTGTATATGCATCACATCATGAAATGAAACTATATCAAATGGATGTGAAAAGTGCATTTTTAAATGGCTTTATTAATGAACTAGTCTATGTTGATCAACCTCCTGGGTTTGAAGACCCTAGATATCCTAATCATGTTTATAGGTTGTCCAAGGCATTATATGGGCTTAAGCAAGCCCCAAGAGCTTGGTATGAACGCCTTCGAGACTTCCTCATTGAGAAGGGCTTCACCATCGGGAAGGTCGACACCACACTATTCACCAAGAAGCTTGATGGGCATATCTTCATTTGTCAAGTGTATGTTGATGATATCATCTTTGGATCATCAAATGAAGATTCTTGCAAAGAGTTTGGTGAATTGATGTCAAAGGAGTTCGAGATGTCAATGATTGGAGAGCTTACATTCTTTCTTGGTTTTCAAGTCAAACAAATGAGAGAAGAGATTTTCATCTCTCAAGAGAAATATACAAATGATCTTCTCAAGAGATTCAAGATGGATGAATGTAAGCCAATCAAGACACCAATGCCAACTAATGGATATCTCGACCTAGATGAGCGAGGTAACACAGTTGATCAAACTATCTACCGCTCTATGATTGGTAGCTTGTTATATTTAACCGCATCTAGGCCCGACATCATGTTTAGTGTGTGTATGTGTGTAAGATTTCAAGCTAATCCTAAGGAAACTCATTTAATTGCTGTAAAAAGAATCCTTAGGTATCTTAAGCACACACCAAGCATTGGTCTTAGTATCCCAAAGGAGTTATATTTAATTTAGTTGGCTATTTTGATTTAGATTATGTCGGTTACAAAGTTGATAGAAAAAGCACATCTGGAAGGTGCCATTTGCTTGGTAGATCATTTGTGTCTTTGTCCTCCAAGAAGCAAAATAGTGTGGCTTTGTCCACCGCCGAAGCGGAATATATTGCCGTGGGTGCTTGTTGTGCACAAATACTTTACATGAAACAAACTTTGCTAGACTATGGTGTAGTTCTAGAAAAAGTACCACTTTTGTGCGACAATGAAAGTGCGGTAAAACTTGCAAACAATCCGGTTCAACACTCTCGCACCAAGCATATAGATATCCGCCATCACTTTCTTAGAGATCATGTTGCTAAAAATGATATATCATTAGAAGGTGTAAGGACCGAGGATCAATTGGCAGATATCTTCACTAAACCGCTAGATGAGGCGACTTTTTGTCGATTGCGGAATGAGCTCAATGTTCTTGATTTTAGTAACTTCACTAAAAAATGAGCTTGTGTTGTCCCTTGCATTGCATTGTAATATACAACATGTTTAATTTTTGGTAATGCATATAGGGCTTGTCTAACATGGTTAAGATAACCACTGTAAAGCGTGTGAAGAAGCCTAACCTTGGATCAAACTTGACAAGCAACTAGATTTATCTTCAAGTATTGCATTGCATATGCATGAATGTTGCTTTATCGTTTATCTTCAATTGCCCTCTTATTGCCTATTTTCATAAAAAGAATTATAGCCTAAGGCAAAATATTTTTGAAAAACAAGAGGGTTTGAGAGAGGTCACTCACATCAGTCCCAATTGGTGTTTATTTTGATCTTATTGGAGTTGGGACTTGATTGGGAACAGGCAGCACGAAGGACTTTGAAGATTTATTGGAAAAAGAGTGACCGGACGCTGCACCGGACTCTGATGTCCAGCGTCCGATCAGTTCACAGGAGGTGAACTGCTGCGAAGGAGTGACCGGATGCTGAAACAGTATTCTCCTAGCGTCCGGTCAGATGGCAATCCAGCGTCCGGTCGATCGAAGACGATGATGGCAGCTTGCACCAGACTCTGGCTGCGTCCGATAGGTGTCCACCGAACATGTTCAGTCACAATTCCAAGGGTTTTGGACCTCTCTGGAATCGACCAAACGCTGGGTGATAGCGTCCGGTTGCTACCACCAGAGCGTCCAGTCAGTTAAAAACATGTGGGATTCAATCTCTTTTCTCTGTTTCCTTTCCCATCACGTTGGGGGCCACTATTTAATCACAGCACTGTTTGACCTAAGGCTGCAACCGCGCCAACATTGCCGCCTCGCTCCTGCGCCGCCGGCCGCTGCACCCCGCACCGCCGTAGCGTCCCCATGCCGCCACTCGCGCCTCCGCGCCCGCGTCGCCATCCGTTGTGCCTCCGCACCGTGTGCCATCGCTGCTCGTGCCGCCATAGTGTCCCCGAGCCACCGCTCGCGCCTCCCCACCCGTATCGCCGCTCGCGCTGCACCCACGCCAGCATCGCTCGCACGCCTCCCTGCTGCACCGCCACCGCACAGTCGCCGTGCTCCAGCTCCTCCTATGCCACCGCGCTGTCACGAGACCACATGCCGATGCTTGCCCGTGCGCCTCTCTGCTGTGCCGCTGTCGTGCCCTGCACCAAAGCCGCCCACGCCATCACAACCCGAGCCCACGCACCGCCGCACGACCTGCGTCGCGCCCTAGCCGTCATGTCCGCTAGTGCCACACCTACCTGTGCCCTCTGGTCCACCAAATCGAGCCACATTGCTCACTGCCTGCACTACCATTGGGTTTTCACGGCCGTTTCCTTGCCGCATTGTAACCCTAATCTCCAGTTGCTGACCCGGTGGTTCCCTGCGTGATGTTCCTCTTCTTTTCGGATCATCGGTTCATCAGGTAGCAAGCCCTCGATTCAATTTCATATCTAATTGTTTGCTTTCTTAGGGTTTCGTATCTCTAGATGGATAATTAAAATTATTTGTATATCCTATCTATTCTACCGTGCAGCGAGTCGGTGCTATTGAGGTCCTATTTGCAGTTGTCAGTCAACTTGGGGCCAAGCTCGCGAGTATGGATCGAGGCCAAGCCTCGAAAGTGACAGTTGATAGTTGTTTCTTATCAGCGGCAGTTGTTCTTTTCAGATCCATCTGATGGTTCATGTCAAGAATGTTGGAGGTGGTCCCGGTGATGAGGATCCGAGACACCCACCTCGCCTACCTGTAGATCCAAAAGGCAAGGCGACAAAGAAACTTGCAACAAAGAAGTGGAAGTATCCAGATGCAGACATAGCTAGAGCAGCCACAGTTGCAGCAGCAGTAGAGCATGCGGAGGCAGGAGGTGCTAGGAGTGGAGTCCAGATCGCTGATCAGCTCTCTCCATCTACGAGGGCCGCACTGGAGTAGGTTGAGCGCCGTCATGGTGGTCCAGCTGGGACTGTTATGGTTGTGAGATGGCGAGTAGTCTTGGATGAGAGTCAGCCTCTGGGGGGGTCACAGTAGGAGCCATAGCCAGCAGCATAGACTCAGGAGGGAGAGCAGACTATGGAGATAGAGCAGGCACCTCAGCCACAGCTTTGCCGCTCTAGACATACCCATGTGCCAGTCACTCTGAGGTCAGAGACTCAGCAGAGGGGTTCATGTCCACCGCCTAGACCATAGGGTCCACCTCTAGTGACCCACCTAGATTTGAGGGCCGCCACGGCCAAGCAGGTTCAACAGCTCAGATTTGTGGATTTTGAGCAGTGGTTTCCACCGAGGCAGGATGAGCATGCTTCAGAGGGTTTCTACACACCTCTGCAGGAAGATTTCTATAATACATATCTTAACAGTGGAGCTATATTCAGATCTCAGAGGGTGTGTAACATTGAGACCATTGTTGCAGCAGCTGGAGAGCACATTCGCCCCTACCTATCTTACCTACCAGGGCTAACAGTTTACTTGGACGGATAGGCTTATATGTTCCATCTTGGGTCCGTCAGTTCTATGCTTCTCTCTAGATTGACCCACAGCATAGATTCATACACTTTGCATTCAGTGGCAGAGATTATAGGCTGACGAGCACTAGGGCTAAAGAGATACTCAGGCTTTAGGAGCAGCTCGTCTGGCTACATGAGGTTTCCTATGGACAGACAGCGCCCCCCAGACATCCTCATGGTGGGATGGTGCCCCCTACAGATCTAATCCGCCACTGCTTCATAGAGCCATTCGATGAGGGGTCTAGCAGGACACCTAGTGATCCCACTCCCACTGCTAGAGTTCTTGATGCCATTATGAGGTGGACACTGCTTCCAAGGATGGGGTATCGTGAGGGCTTGACTCGCATATAGCTGTGGTTACTAAATTGTCTGATGTAACAGACAATGTTTGATATTTGGGATCTTCTTCTATCAGAGATGGAAGATACCATTGCAGAGGGGTCCAGGGGTCATAGGCAGCTACCATATGCTCACTAGATCACATTTCTTATTCACAAGGCAGTTACAGTGAGGCCACCTGAGATGCTAGCTGAGTACAGTGGTGCTACTATAGAGTTTCCTGCATATAACCTAACTTAGATGATCCGCCATAGTACACCGAGTGCACCTAGCCGGCCACATCATCATCCAGAGGTGCCAGAGACTGTAGCCCAGTAGGATGATACTATCAGGGGCATAGCAGCTATAGAGGAGGAGCAGCTTGATGCTCAGCAGGAGGGGATGGTCGAGAGCAACCCCAGCGACAACTCAGATGAGGACTACCGCGATATCCCCCAGATGCCTCCTCGACGACATGATCATGATGTCGGTAGCTCCAGTTTAGCTCCATCTACACCACAGACAAACCCACTCTACTTGCCATACTTGAGTGGATGAGATAGGATTAGGCTCGCTAGGCTCAGGAGACTAACGCTACTTTTGCACAGTTCTAGGCTCGACGGGATGAGTTTCAGCGGCAGCAGCAGGCTATACAGCAGCAGCAGTAGGCCATGCATCAGCAGCAGCTCCTCATGCAACAGCAGCTCCTTGGATTTATGTAGCATGTAGTGTTAGCTATTGGGGTTCCACCGCCACAGCCTTCACCCTAGCTTGGTCAGACTGCCACCACTTCTATGACTCCAGCATTACAGCCTAGTGGGCTTTAGAGTCAGGGACAGCCACCAGCATAGTTTGCTTCACCTACAGAGCAGGTGTCCTAGTGGTTTGCTTCACCCGTCTTAGCCCCGCAGTTCACACCTCTCTAGATGGGCTTCACACCAGCTTAGACTTCCTCGGTACTAGTGCTAGATACTTCAGTCTCTAAGAGTCTTGGAGCGACCTTCAGTGAGTTGATAGGGTAGCCTACTCTGCCATATTTTCATGTCCCAGGTCCTTCTATAGTTGCACCTATTATTGGGACTATAGAGACGCTCCCTTCCTCAGTGGCATCATCAGAGCCAGCTGCTCCAGTCATACCTACACAGTCTACAACAGCTCTAGTTGTTGATCTGACCCAGACCGCTTCAGCATCGCTTCCAGCTACAGAGGGTTAGATAGCTCAGAGCTCTGGTTTAGATGATGATGGCACTCAGTTCCAGCTTGCTCCTCGTACCTCAGCGCCCGACTCATTCGCTGTAGCCCCACCGACCGACCCTTAGGTTTTGGTGTTTGACACCAAAGGGGGAGAGGGATCAAGTATGCTAGACTTAGGGGGAGCGACTTAGGGGGAGCTTAGTTTACCTATTTGACTATCTATTATATTTGGTTTTTATGTGTGATACACTATTATGCATTCGTGTGTTTACTTTTAAGCATCAAACTATATCTATGTGACAGTGATATCTACGTAATCATGATATATGACATGTGTGCTCTCTACTTTGAAGTAGTTATATGTCATATCACTTGTGCTATGCTTAGTTGCTTTGCTTCCTCGTTTCACTCCGATGCAAATGAGCTTTATTACTTGTACTCATGCTTATTGTCATATCTTTTGAGTACATCATGTTGGCTTGGGTCATATAAGCTTGCCTAACTCTTTTGTTCTTATTGTTAAAAGCTTATATGAACCAAGCATGTTAAAAACCTCAACTCTTTCACATACTTGAGGTAGTATTGTCATCAATCACCAAAAAGGGGGAGATTGAAAGCATCTAGGCCCCTAGTTGGGTTTCGGTGATTAATGACAATACGTGATTACTATGACTAACGTGTATTTTGCAGAGGCAATTAAGTTAGGTCATGGTAATGGAGATCGATTGGGCTATCATGGTGGTCATGCCCCTTGATAGAAATCATTTTGGTTTTCAAAGGATGGACGATAAGGTTAAGGATGGACTAGTTCTAAGTGTCATTTGGAGTTGAAGAGACACTTAGAATAGTTTAGGACTTTGTTTTTCCTTTGGCCGTACTATTAAGGGGGGTATGGAAGGGTAGCTTGACCTAGGTGAGTCTAGTGGGTTAGGTGTGGTGCACACTTGCTAAACCTAGCACTAGGTAGCTCCTAAAAAGCCCTTAGATCCATTGGAGCAAACTTCATTCATGTACGTTCAAAACTAGGAAGTTAATGGAGAGTCAAATACTGACCGGACATTGGCTTTGGTGTGACCGAACGCTGGCGCAGAGTCCGGTCAGTTCATTTGATCAAGGTGAAGTCGTTTGGAAGTGACCGGACGCTGAGGGCCAGCATCCAGTCGACTCCAGTAAGGTTCTAGAGAGGGAAATTCACGATCGGACACGTTCGGTCAGTGCTGACTGGATGCTGGCCAGCGTCCGGTCACACTTTAAACACTAGAGTTCGGGGAGAACTGACCGGCGCATCCGGTCAACATGACCGGAGCGTCCGGTCACCCCGCAGAGGCACATAACGGTTCGTTTTTCAGCCCATGTTATAAATACTTCCTCCACTCATGTGTGGGGGGACTTTTGCTTACTTCAACAGCTGAGAAACACCTTTGAGAGTGCCAAGAAGAGCAAGGTCCTAGTGAGGTGATTGAGATTTGAGAATCCCAAAGAGAGCCCTCATTAGTAAGATCAAGAGTAGCAAAGTGTGCATCCACCCTTCTCATTAGGCTTGTTGTGGTCAAGCGAGAGTTCGTGCTTGTTACTCTTAGTGATCGCCATCACCTAGACGGCTTGGTGGTGATTGGGAGATTGGTGATCATCCGACAGAGCTTGTGGATGACCCAACTCAAGTTGTGAGCGGTTGTGGGTGATTCACCGTGATGGAGTGTCAAAGAATCAACCCGTAGAGAGCACTTGATCCTTGCGCGGATCAAGGGGGAGCTACACCCTTGCGCGGGTGCTCCAATGAGGACTTGTGGGGAGTGGCGACTCTCCAATACCTCGACAAAACATCGCCGCGTTCCTTCTTCTCTATTTACTTTGATCAATTCAATACTTGTCTTTACATTCATAGAATTGCCATGCTAGAGTAGGATTGGAACTTAGGTTGTAAGACTTTTTGTGCTATAGAACATTACAAACACTTTCTAGGCACAAGGGGTTAATTGGGCTAACAATATGATTTAATTATTGCAAAGAAATATAGAATTAACCCAATTCACCCCTCCCCTCTTGGGCATCTTGATCCTTTCAAAAGCAATCGCTATGGATATGTTGAGTTTGTTGATATGCAAAGCGTGCCCGTGCTATTCAATGATAGGCCTTCATTTAGTGAGATGGTTGCAAGGGCTCGGGAGGAGCTGCATTGCCTTGGAGATGATGACATTGCAGTTGATGGTGTACTGCACCTAGGTTCTCCTCCCAACATCTTCAGGCAAATGATCTCAATTGGTTGTGCGGATCAGTGGGAGAACCATGTGAGATCGGCTATGAAGAGCCAACTGCAATGTTTGGACGTGGTTGTGCATCGGGTGTTAGTTGATCCCATCCCTCATGGGTTTTCCCCAGCAATGGATCAGCAGGCACACATCGACCCTCCCATTTCGGAACCTTATATGCATGTGGAGATTGCACCTACGATTCCTGATGCTCAATCTGCCCCCAATGCGGTAGTTAGAGATGGTTGTCAGACTCATGTTTTTGTGGCAGATCCTCCTCATGAGATCCCTTTGACACAGAATCATCTGAGTAAGTGTCTTAACCACATGGTTTTTGGGAGCTTACCCCGTTCCTTACATCTATTTCTTTCATTCTTTCCTTATTTCTCTACTTATGTTGCAGGAGACATTCATGAGAATGTGGATGTGCCCCCTGTTGATGCGCAAGTGCACTTTGGAGATGGATTCCGTGGCTCCAATAGTGTTGAAATTATGCATGATTCGGAGCCATATGAGATGGCTAGGGCTCTTGATTCTGATGATGATCGCCATGTTGGAGAGCTAATAGAGAGTGATGTTGAGATGCTGAGGCATATCTTTCCTAGCCACCGTGATCCTAGAGTTCATGAGTTCTACGATCTTGCTCATTCCGATTAGGCGTTTGCAGAAGGACGTGATGAGCTCCTAGAAGCTCCTGAGGCCGGTCCTAACATGGTAATTGAGAATGGGAGGGTGTTCAATGACCTCCCTGCTTTGAAGAGGTGGTTGTAGGCTTTTGTAGTGATACGAAAGAGACCTTACAATGTATTGCATTCATATGCAGAGCGTCGTTACATAGTTGTGTGTGACAAGGAACGTTGCCCATGGAGGGTTTGTGCAAGGAAGCAACAGGTCACCAGAAAATAGAAGATCACAAAAGTTGTTGGGCCACACAATTGTGCTAACCATGAGCTGACACTGAGGCATCGGCAGTTGACATCTACCCTCATTGCCAAGCGGTTGATGGGAATTTTGCAGGGAGAACCCAACATGAAGGTAAGGACAATTATCAGGACCGTTGAGGCTTGTATGGAGGTTATGTGATAACTTATGGTAAAGCATGGAGGGCTAAGCAGTGAGCGTGGAAGATGATATATGGGGACTGGGAGGATGGGTATGAGCAGCTGCTAGTTCTTTTCAATGCAGTCAAAGCGGTGAATCCAGGCATGCATTATGAGTACATCCCAAAACCAAATGCATGGAAGGATGGGAGGCAGATATTCTTTCGTGCTTTCTGGTGCTTCCCTCAGTGTGTCGAGGCCTTTAGGCACTGTCGTCTCATCTTCTCCATTAATGGCACGTTCTTGATTGGCAAATACCAGGGCACACTTCTTATAGCCATATCCTGTGACGTGAACAACAAGTTGGTTCCTTTGGCATTTGCTTTGGTTGAGAAGGAGAACAATGACAGTTGGGGATGGTTCTTGAGGCTAGTCCGGATACACATGGTTGGGCCTAGCAGGGAGGTTGGTGTCATATCTGATAGGCACTAGGGCATACTTAATGTCGTGCGAGAGCAGATAGAGGGGTATGCACCTTTGTACCATCGTTGGTGTACTTGGCACCTTGCTGAGAATCTACTCCGGAAGGATGGTGTGAAGGGTAACTTTGATCTGTTCTAGGAGGGTACTCGACAGCTTGAGGACAAGTACTTTTAGAAAAAGTTGGAGCAGGTTAGAACCGCATCAAATACAGAAGGTAGACAATGGCTCATAGGTTTGATGAGGGATTTGGAGAAATGGACGAGAGCTCACGACATCGGTGGATGGAGGTACGAGTTTTAGTGCAGCAACATGGCAGAGTCATTCAATAAGTTGCTATTGGGGATACGTGGTATACCCATGAATGCAATTGTTCAATTCACCTTCTATAAGCTTATTGCCTGGTTCAACGACAGACATGACTATGCATTGCAGTTGTGGAGTGATGGAGAGATATGGGCTCCGAAACCAAAGGCACACCTAGAGAAGGCACGAGAAAGGGCTGGCACACATGAGGTTACATGCTTTGACCATGCCATAGGGACTTATCAGGTTGAGCATAGGGGTGGTACAACGTCCGACAGCGAGGTCTGAGAGTCGAGGATCCATGTAGTTGTCCTCCAAGATTTCAAATGCACTTATGGTAAACCAAGGCAGTACCACTTTCTATGTTCTCATTTGGTGGCAGCAGCTAGGCATCGCAACTATAATATCGAGAGGAGGATACCTCACGAGTTCAGTGTCGACACGCTTGTGCACACATGGAGCCCTCACTTCGTGTCTTTCTGGGACCCTGGAGAGTGGCCTCCATATGATGGGCCGAAGTACATTATGGATCCAGCTTACTGTTGGAACAAGCGTGGATCAAGGCAGAGGACGAGGCACAAGATGGTTATGGATCAGATACTCGGAAGAACGAGGCGTGGGAGAGAAACTCCATTTATTACTGACCTCGAGCAGTACGAGTGCGGCAAGTGCAGTAGACTTGGCCACAATTCATGAAGTTGCCATTGGCAGATTAGTGAGGTGCGACTATTGGTCGATTTTATTATTTTATATTTGTTGTATTCATTTAATTAATTATGCATGTCTCAATTTATGCTGGTATTTGTGTCAATTACTTATACATTTCTAAGTTCATGTTTCATTGTATATTCAAAATTCTAATTCATTCACTTTTTTTCTAGGATGGCGCAATTCCACCTGCTTGACCCGACGTACGAGGCGACCCACCAAGGACGTCTCATAGCGCTGGGGCAGGTAATAATCTATAAGTTTTGTTCAAAATTTGGTGAGCATACATGTGTCCGTGAAGTAACAGGAGACTATGTTTTATTCGATGCAGGACCTTCCACTCCATCATCCTAGAACCCACAGTGGGTTCTTGGACATGCGGTACGATGACAGGTACACTCCTTTCCTACAAAGAGCTGGCTTGGATGTCATCTCTTTTTAGGTTCATCGTGGGTTGCCCAAGTTCAACTCAGCGGCCATAACTGCATTGGTTGATATGTATTAAATTGAATCATTGCCTCCATTCATTGCCATTTGTTCATGCGATTGACTTTTTGACAAGTAATCTTGCTTTGTCTTAAATATAGGTGGCGGTTGGAGACTCACAGCTTCCACCTACCTTTCGAGGAGATGACAGTCATGCTCCAGGACTGTCAGAAGATGCTAGGCCTAAGGATTCACGACAACCCAGTCACCAGGCAGTGCAGGTCAGAGGGCTAGAGAGCATGAGTGGAGGCCTTCCATGGACATGAGCTTGGCGAGCAAGGAGCTCACACTTCTGGAGTTCTCATCTCCTGGCTATGGGAAGAGTTCGCACAGTGCCCCGAGGTGGCAGATGAGGAGACAATTAGGTACTATTGTAGGGCATGGATCCTACACCTATTTGCCTGTGTTCTCTTGTAACACCCCGGTGTTATGTCAGCATTTAGGCACTACAATTCATGCATATCATGCATCATCAAGCATCCAAATCATACATGCCTAATCATGTAAATAACAACTGAAACACTGCTTCGAAACATACGAAACATGCTCATGAAACGTAAATGTTGCATACACTTGTTAGAGTTGTTTTGCCCTGATTATGCTTGTTAGGTTAGCAGAACTTGTTTGGCAATGATTGTAAATCATCTAGAATTATTTAGTACAATTTTTGGAGCAAAGTTTGTATTCAAATTATTGCCAACTTTTGCTTTAAAAATAATTCTCCAAAATTAGGGTTTTGAGTTAAAATTGACTTTAATTTTATAATTCAAAATCTATCAAGAATTGGACTTTGGTCATAAAAGCAAAATTGTAGAGAATTAAATTCTAAGCAACTTTCATTTTTGGGACATTTTCAAAAGATGTCATCTTCTTGCACAAAATGATATTTGAAAACTGGTATTTGAAAATTTCTTGAAAATATAATTCGAAAAAGGCTTTTCTCCTTTCGCGGGCCGCCGCCTCGTTTCTCGGCCCACGGCCGAAGCCGGCCCGGCCTACAGCAGCGAACCCCCATGCCTACACCAGCCCACCTTGCCTCGGCCCAGCCCAGCCCCGCGCACGTCTGGCCTGCCCAGCGCTGCGCCGCGCCCGTTCCCGCTCGCCGTTCCGACCGCGGCAGAGCACGCCCGCCGCGTGGCGGCCATGCGCCGGCGATGCCCGCCGCGCATCACAGCCGGCCTAACTCTGCTCCACGCGCGTGCCTTCATCTGCCGAAGTCGCTGCGTTCCTCTCCACTCCATCCCGCCCGCTCTCTCGCTCTCCCGTGTTCGCCCCTCCTCCCGCGCGCAGCAAGCTCGCCACCGAGCGCCACCGCAGCCCACCGGGCGAATTCACCGCCCCTCCTCCACCACTACCAGCAATCCCACGCACCTAACTTTGCCTCGCTCTCCGACACTTGGTGCTTGCGGTTGTGTCGCTTTTGAGCCAAGCTAGAGCCTCCTTAGCGCTTCACCGCCGTCAGCCATGGCGCCGCCGTGCTCGGCCATAGTGGAAGGCACCCTTCTTCCCCCCCCCCTCCACCCTTCCTATTGGCCTGCTCGCATTCACCAACTCCTCGTGAACCTCATGCGCTCGCCCGCTTGCCCTGACCCAGCCGGCAATGGCCGTCGGCCCGCTGGCCGAGCCGCGCCACCGCGACATCTTGACGCCGGCGTGAACCCTTCGCCTCTGCTGAGCTGGGCCAAGTGGCCGTGGGCCGAAGCCCCTACCAGGCCGCCGCACCCCCTTCGCTCGGTCTGAGCTGGGCCAAGTGTGGCCGTGGGCCAGCTAGTTTCCACGGGCCAGCCCAGTAGCAATAGGAAGTTTTATTTTCAGTTTTTCTTTATTATTTGAAAAGAGAAATGATTTGGAAAATGTTTGGATACTCAAATTTACTCCAAATCTGTTGAAATAAATTTTGCTAGGTTCCTTATCACCAGATCTACTTGAGAAAATTATTGCATGTCATTTTTTAGATACTTTTCTGTAGAACTTTATTTAATCATGGATATTGCTGATAACTTGAAAAATGTGTAGAAAAACCTATAAGCTTCAGAAAAATATGATTTCCAAGTTTGTTAATCTTCTTATGTAATGTACTTCCTAGGAAAAATATGTGTCATGCATGTGCTGTAGAAAAATTTTGAGGTGTAGTTCAAGTACCTTTAATGGCTGATTTTTGTTATTTTTGCTAGAGAGCAAACTTTGTATAAAACATGCATGTGATAATTTTTGTACCGTGATTGTATGCTATGAAGATCATAGGAAAAATGCTAACTCTGTTGTTTGACACTTTTCATAGTACAAAGTATTTTCATGTTCATAATCATGCCATAGCTTGTTATTTTTGTGTAGGCTAATCCACTCATTCAAATACCATGAAAATCTGATAGTAGACTACTTAGGGTAGTCCTGTGCTATGGTAATTTTCTAAGATTTTTTCTAAGCAATAAAAATAGATGTTACTATTCAAACCTATTATTAATTAGGGTTTAATCAAGTGTTGCTTTATGTGCGATTAAGAAATTAGTGAAGCTTTGGTGTATCTTTGAAGCATTTAATAAGATGTGTTGATTTAGCATATTAGTAGTAGAAGAGAATGCAGTAGATGATAGGTGCTTGTAGTATATGTTCTTGGATGATGTTGACTACCTTGCATTCAAACATATCCATTGTATTCATCTCATTCGATGCACCGATTGCATAAGCGCTTATGCACATTGCATCATACAGGATCGCAAACCGAGAACCCAGTCGTCATACCCGAGGAGCCCGAGGAGCAGCTCGAGGTGCAGCCGCAGGAAGTGCCCGAAGCCGACGAGGAGGACATTGAGGAACTTCCGGAGTGCCCCGATCACCGCCCGAGCTCCTTCGAGAGAGGCAAGCCCTGGAGCATTTTCTCCCGGTTTGCAATTATTAATTAAATGCTTTACTTTAATTGATGTATTACGTTCAGGAGTTGTTTGCAACCGTTGCTGCATTATACCTTGTCTACCTTTGTTATACTATATCCTTGTTACCCTGGTATCCGTAGTCGAGTCAATGCTTAGCTGGCTTAGACCGGTAGAAGTCGGGTGATTTCCTGTCACCTGCGAGCTATAGGTGGTTACCTGGATCTGCTTGGATAACTATGTAGTCATGGTATAACTAAGTGTTAAATGAAGTTGAGACTGGACGGAGACTTACAGAGTTTTGAAATGTAGTGCTTTCCGTCTGTGTCGATTAAGGACCGACCGTTGTTGGGCCTCGAGTCATGTTGAACGCATGCCTTACATTTAGCTAGCCAGATAAAGTACCTTCCGACCATGAAGCTGGGAGATTATTCGGGCCGAGTAGATTGCCCACAATGCACTGTGCCAGAGTAGGTGTGGTAGAACACGGGGGCGAGATGATAAGACCAAAGTGCAGTCGGTCGGCCCCCGGGTACATGTGGTTCCTGGCAAACTCGAGATTCCTGGATAGTTGACTCGGTGATCAATATCTCACTTTAGCGGGTGAGTGAGGTTTGTGTAAGGAATAAATCACCAGCTGGTTAGGAATCGATTCGAATCTCCATCGCTCCTGGATAGTGAGCACTTGACTTGCGTGACTTCATCGTAGTAATGTTGATGGAACATTAGGACAGTTATAATGAATATGACATTATGGAAGTTGTTTAATGATCATTGGTTATCATTATCTACTTAATCACATGTTTGCTCTAGTATAGGTGCAAATCTAGTCGACAGGTTAATAACACTTAACTTGACAATAATGCTTTTGAAAAGGTTCTTGAAATGCTAAAAAATGCTTCTTTTTGCAAATGAGTCAGCTACCCTACTATAAAGCCTTCATAATCCTTGGTGTCATTTATTTTTGGTTATGTCGGGTAAGTCTAGCTGAGTACCTTCTCGTACTCAGGGTTTTATTCCCACTTGTTGCAGATGGGCAGATGTATTACGGCTACTGTATCAACTGCCTTTATCCTGCGATGGGTGATGCTTAGGACCATGGGCATGGTCATTCCTTACGTCTCGTCTGATGCTTTTGTTGGAGATGATCATTCACTAGCACTGTATTTGAACTCCGTGTGAGTGTGTGTGCTTTTGAACAAATGGCTTTCGCTACTTTTATTCGAACTCATTTTGTAATAACTATGTTTAAACTCTGATGTATCTGAGATGCGAACTTTTGTGTAATATGTGATGGTGACCGCTAAACTTATTATGATCTTGGCTGGAATGGAAGTTGGTTGAAATCCTTCGTAATTTCACGAACTACCGGGTTATACGGGCTTAAGTTTGCTAAATCGTCTGCTCTGACGGATGATTTTTCTTACTTAATTTCGTATAATTGGTCGATTCTGTTACAGCTGGCATCAGAGCATGGTTTAGCGTGTTACTGTTCACAAGTGTATTTAAAACAAAAAGGCATTTGAAAACGTGATTTTCAAACTATAAAGTGTGTCAGTGGTCATATCCTTTATGCCCAGTTAAGGACTTTAGGTGGCTTAATTAAGTACTGACTTGGGGTTCTTGCACCATATTTCTCTTTCATCGCTCATACGGCGTGCTATTGTATGAGTGCCACTTGTTTGAGTGGTAATATATGGATCTATTGCCTCTACGCCTCGATAAGTGTGAGTTATGAGAGCATGATCGGATACACCGCCGATATAGGGTGAATGCTTATATGATGCTGGAGTAATTACATGTTCTACGCATGTTTTACAAAGGTATCTCATGTATGGGTCTTCCGTCTGTTGAGGCGATGCCATCAATAGGACGATGGTTCGTGTAGTTACTACCGTTATACACGTATCTGGGGATTCGTGTAGAGCGTGTAGATAAAATTTTACTGCTTTTATGCATTCATTGGGAATTGGGCTGAAATGAATCTTTTGCAGGTACATAACAACGCTATCGTGTAGAATGTATTAGCTACGTATTTGAGAGATCATTTGTATGCCACCGAATTCGTCGCTAGAAATTATTTATTTCATAAGTTTGAGAGAACGTACGGCACGTACATACATCATATTACTTGTGCATTTCATTCATGTCATGCATTCCTCCCCTTATAAATTGATTATCTCATTTTGATAAAAGTTGTATCATCTAAAATATGTTTCCCCAGGGTAATAAAAGAACTTTTGCTACAGATGGCCTGCACGAAGCAGACCGCCCATAAGTCCACCAGAGGAAGAGCACCTCGACGTCCGTTGGCCCTGAGGGAGCACCGCACCACGGACACCTTCTTGAGTGAGTTTGGCATGCTGACCTTGCTTTGGAGAGTGCTCCATGATGTGGGGTACCCAGAGGGTCAAGAACCGGTGTACTCTTGGAATGAGAGCCAGTTAGTAGAGGATGGACTTGCAGTGGTAGAGATCACGGTTCCTGCTCTCGGTGATGCTCTAGATTGGGATGGTTGGCACTTGAAGTTTGAGGGTCGCACTCCCGCTGAGGGTGCAGAGGGAGCAGCCTTCCATGTCATCAGGGATATTATGAGCAGATTTCCCAGTGAGCTTGCAACAGCTCTAGCTGGCACTTTTCCTAGGGATGATCCTCGTGATGCCATTTGGGTTCAGCCTCAGGGAAGCACCTTGGTCAGAGGTCAAGCTGAGGGACAGGCTAGCGACAACCATTCTATGAGTGCTATGTTCGCCGCCATCAGAGCGTATGAGGGTCTCAAGAGTACCTACTAGACTTTGACTAGTTTGCGTGGTCAGGATAAGCTCAAGGGGAGAAAGCAGAAGAAGAGACAGGCACGTGCTATAGCTGGTTTGCAGGAGCAGTTGGCTGATATGAACTTACAGCGGAACCAAGCGGTTGAGAGAGGTGATAGAGCTATGCAGCGGGTGCATACATTGACTCAAGCCAACAACAATGCAGACCGCATGATTGGACAGTTGGTTTAGGAAAGGAATGAAGCCTAGAACAAGAGGGACCTTCTGCTACAGAGGGTCGATGAGCTAGAGGAGTACAACGGCAACCTGCATGAGGAGTTTCATGCACTCTACAATGGGGTTGGCCCATATGCTCCACCAGACGCCGCTGGCATGGACATCGACGACGACAACGAGGACGAGCCTATAGTTTCACCTGGGGGCAATGGTGACATCTTCGATCCCAACGATGGCCCCGAGGAGTAGGCTAGTTGCCTTGCGCTAGTATCTAGGTCCTATCGCGATGACCTTTCTTTTGTTGGCATGTAACCTAATGTGTTTTGCTTCGAACTTATGAGACTTGGCATGTGGTTGGAACTTGATTACGAATGTGATATCTGAACGCATAAAAGTCCAGTGTATGTATGCTGGCAATTTGGTTGTATGGACGCGATGTTTGCTGTTGAAGTAATTTGATTAAGTGATGTTGTTTTAATTGGGATGCGATTGTTGTGCCTCTGTTTTATTGTATGAATTTATTCTCTCCAGTAAATTCAGTATGACATAATTTTTCCTTCACTCGCAATTATTACAGCTTCACTCAATCATTACTTGTTGCTGAAATATGCAGATGACAAACACTCGCCGAACCACGTATGAGGCCACTGAGACCGGTGCTAACGGTGTGGGGACCGGTGGTGGTGGTGGAAACCACGGCAACAACAATGAGCCTCCCCATGAACCGCATTTGCCACCTCCTCCCCCGTTTACCCCCGAGATGTTCCTCGCATAGTTGCTCAGGAGTCAGCGCAACGCGGAGCAATCCCAGAAGAACATAGAGGATTTTCTGCGTACCATCGCCAACAACGTTCAGCGTGGTAACAATCAGGGTGGTGGAATTGGAGTGAACCAATATAGCAGCTTCAAAGATTTTATGGACACCAGGCCGCCAATATTCAAGGAAGCAATAGAGCCACTTGATGCTGAGGAATGGATCAACACTATGGAAGATAAATTCCGTGTGTTGAGGATGACTGAGGTATTGAAAACGGAGTATGCTGCACATCAGTTGCAAGGACCAGCGGGAATGTGGTGGAAGCACCATCGCACCACCTTCCCTCCAAATGCTTAGATTTCATGGAGAGAGTTTGCTGAGGCCTTCCATGGAGTTTATATTCCACCTGGGCTGACCGAAATGAAGTTGGGAGAGTTCTTGGCGTTGAATCAGGGCACCAAGACCGTGACGCAATATTTACATGCCTTCAACAACTTGTGTCGTTATGCTCCCGACATGGTTGACACAGATGCTAAGAGAATCGCCAGTTTCAAGAGGGGACTCAATCCAAAAATGATGAAGCATGTGGGTACCAACAACCGCGTCAGATTCAATGACTTCATCAGCGACTGTCTGAAGCAGGAGAAGAATAACAACACCAGCACCGCAGCCAAGACACGCAAGAGAGCCCTTGAAGGTGGTCCATCCCAAGCTAGAGCACCTACGGGAGGTCGTCCTCCCTATCGTCCATCGGCACCTGGCGCTAGGTTCAGGCCACCACAGCAGAGAAGTCAGAATTTTCGTGGACCCCAGAAGCCTTACAAGATGGCAGTACAGCCCAACAAGGCAGCCGCAACTGCGGTACAAGGTAGTTCCAAGGGAGCTGTGGGATCTGCTGGGACAGTGAGGGGACCCTGCTATAACTGTGATCAACCCGGCCACTTCTCGAGGTTTTGTCCGTATCCACCCAAGAAGAAGCAGCAGACTTATAATGCTAGGGTGCATAGTACGACTATGGATGAAATTCTTGAGGGAGAGCCCGTCACTGCTGGTAAGTTTCCTATCAATGAAAACCCTGCAGTTGTTCTATTTGATTCTGGATCATCGCATTCTTTTATGAGTTAAGCATTTGCACAGAAATATGAACAACTATGCACAGAATTGGGTTATGGTTACCGTATAAGTTCAGCAGGGGCTGATGTTTTGACCAACCGGATGGTTCGAGGGGCAACCCTTGAATTAGGTAGCAGAAAGTTCCGAGTGAACTTGATAGTTATGCCTGGACTAGTTTTGGATGTCATTATAGGGATGAACTGGATGAAAGATTGGGGAGCAGTCATAGATACTGGAAGTCGAGTACTTACCCTTAAGGATCCCCTAGGTGAGGGTACTTTTCAAGTACCATTGCCTCGGAGAATAGACCTTATAAGTGTGACATGTGCTACGGCAGTCATTCCTATTCATCAAATTCTGGTAGTGTGTGAATTTCCGGATGTATTCCCGGATGAGCTACCTAGTCTTCCGCGGGATAGGGAGATTGAGTTTGGAATTGAATTAATCCCTAGAACAGCTCTAATTTCAAGGAGACCCTATCGGATGCCTCCAGATGAATTAGCTGAGCTAAAAAAGCAACTAGAAGATTTATCAAAAAAGGGGTTTATCCGGCCAAGCAAGTCTGAATGGGGATGTCCCGCCTTGTTTATGAAGAAGAAGAAAGAGGGCACGTTGAGAATGTGCGTAGATTACAGGCCACTCAACACTGTAACCATCAAGAATAAGTATCCCTTGCCTCATATTGATGTTCTGTTTGACCAGTTAGCCAAGGCCAAGGTGTTCTCAAAAATAGATTTGAGATCCGGTTATCATCAGATCAAGATTAGGCCATAGGATATACCGAAGACTGCTTTTTCCACCAGATACGGGTTGTATGAGTATCTTGTCATGTCCTTTGGCTTGACAAATGCTCCTACATACTTTATGTTTTTGATGAATACAGTTTTCATGCCAGAATTGGATAAGTTCGTGGTGGTGTTCATCGATGACATTCTGGTGTACTCCGAGAACGAGAAGGATCATGAAGAGCATCTGAGGATTGTCTTGACCAGACTTAGGGATCATCAATTGTATGCTAAGTTTAGCAAATGTGAATTCTGGTTGAAGAAAGTCCCTTTCCTTGGTCACATTTTGTCAGAAAATGGAGTTTCAGTCGATCCAAGTAAAGTGCAAGAGGTTATGGATTGGAAAGCACCGACCACAGTTCCTGAGATTAGAAGTTTCTTAGGACTAGCCGGTTATTACCGTCGCTTTATACCAGACTTCTTGAAGATTGCCAAACCAATGACAAGTCTGCTACAGAAGGATCACAAGTTTGTGTGGATAGAGGAGTGTGAAGCAACTTTCCACACTTTGTGGAAACTATTGACCACTGCTCCTGTTCTAGCACAACCAGATATCGAGAAACCATTTGATGTGTTTTGCGACGCATCGAAAACTGGATTGGGCTGTGTTCTTATGCAAGAAAGGAGAGTTATTGCTTATGCCTCACGTCAATTGAGAAAGCACGAGGTCAACTATCCAACACATGATCTTGAACTTGCTGCAGTTGTGCATGCCCTAAAAATCTAGAGACATTATCTACTTGGTAATGTGTGCAATATTTTCATGGATCACAAGAGTCCTAAGTACATCTTTACCCAACCAGAGCTAAACATGAGACAGCGTAGATGGTTGGAATTGATCAAGGATTACAACTTGAATGTGCAATATCATCCTAGAAAAGCCAATGTAGTGGCAGATGCTTTGAGCAGAAAGTCACATTACTTGAATGTGCAGCCATTACTTGAAGATGGGTTCGATCTGATGCATCCTGCTGTGTTACATAGTATTTATATTAGTTGCTCTTTGGAGAGTAAGATAATAGAAGGCCAGAAAACCGACAAGGGAATATTCCACATCAAAGAGAAAATCAAAGAAAAGTCGTCTCAGCACTTTAGAGTGGATGAACAGGGCGTGTTGTGGTTTGACGACCGTCTTGTGGTTCCCAAGGATAGAGAGCTTAGGAATAAACTCATGGATGAAGCTCACCTTTCTAAGCTATCTATCCATCCCGGAAGTAGTAAGATGTATCAAGAACTAAGGTCTTGTTATTGGTGGACCAAAATAAAGAAAGAAATTACAGCATATGTTGCCAGATGTGACATATGTTGTCGAGTGAAAGCCATTCATATGAAACATGCTGGTATGTTGCAACCCTTATCAGTCCCTAGTTGGAAGTGGGATGATATCAGTATGGATTTTATCTCGGGTTTGCCCACTACTCAAAAAGGACATGATTCGATTTGGGTGATTGTGGATTGTCTTACCAAGACCGCTCATTTCCTGCCTGTCAAGACAACTTATCGACCACCTCAATATGCCGAGAAGTATATCATAGAAATTGTGAGGTTGCATGGCATACCAAGGACTATAGTATCTGATAGAGGGTCACAGTTCATGGCTCACTTTTGGGAACATTTACACAAAGGCTTAGGAACTAGTTTGATTCATAGTACCGCTTATCATCCTCAGACAGATGGTTAGACTGAATGAGTGAATGCTGTTTTGGAGGATATGTTAAGAGCCTGCGTATTGTCTTCTAAGGGATCATGGGAGTCATGGTTACCATTAGCTGAGTTTTCTTATAATAATAGTTATCAAGAAAGCATCAAGATGGCTCCATTCGAAGCTTTGTATGGTAGAAAATGTAGAACACCATTGAATTGGGTCGAGCCTGGAGATAGAAGGTATTATGGCATTGACTTTGTAGAAGAAGCCTAGAAGAAAGTTCATATTATTCAGCAAAATATGAAGGCGGCCCAATCACGTCAGAAAAGTTATGCAGACAGAAGAAGGAGACCCCTTGTGTTTGAAGTTGGTGACTATGTTTATCTGAAGGTCACGCCAATGAAGAAGAAAAGGTTTGGAGTCCGAAGAAAGCTTGCCACTAGATTCGTAGGACCATGCAAGATCTTGGAACAAAGAGGTCGGTAGCCTACAAGTTAGAGTTACCTGAGACAATGAGTATTGAAACATCCTTAATTTTCCGCGAAGGGAAAATCCACAGAATGAATTATAATATGATGAAACCAATAGTTGATTCCATTATATTATCATATATCAGTCGTTATCACAGTCATACATCGTAAGATTACAAGAATACAAGATATTACATCTCTGGGAACACTCCTATTACAGAGTTAATCTAGCAGAAGACTATCGAGTGAAGGCTCCTCCTTCACAAGTCATCATCAGAGTTGGCGTAGTGTAGCGTAGATTCCATCTCCGAACCAAACTTGAGCGTAGGCACGAGACCTCCTAATCCTTCTAAAGTCAGCATCTCTGAGAAGCAGGAAATCTGCACACCGCCAGATGTGTGCAGGCCATGGTCAGCACCGATGAGCTTTAGTGGAAAAGATAAAACAAGAGGATCTGGCGATCCTAACATTTGGCTGTGGTTTGCATCCTTAGCGCATGAGAAGTAAGTAACAGTAGTAATGTAATAATAATGTCCAGTTTTTCAACACAATTCCCAACCACACACATCCACATCCATCCATATCCATCCCCAACCATCCATCCCAAACCGTCTCCACACCACCACACCTTATCTCATCTCACACACTCAGGTCGACAGGCCAACTCCCTCTCGGCACTTGTCTCAACGGCCCGCGGCCCCTGGCTCACGGCCGGAAAATACCCCAAACCCTAGAGGGAGGAAAGAAGGACTCATCTCCTATCTAGTTTAAGCGAAACCCAGGAAAGGTCCATAGCCGACAAGTCGGCATATGTATCGATCGATCAACCATACACTCTGCAGAGGTTTTACATACCCACAAGATAGCCATCCTCGATGGTGCCCCGTCTAGGCAGATTCCGACCACTTGCTAGCCTAGAACGATGCCACCCTACCTCTCAGCCCTGGTACATCCCAAGTCTAGTCTAGGATGGCTGATACTGTGAGTCGTAGACAGAGCCGGGGCCCTCCGGATGTCAAGAGCCATGTCCACAAGGCCTCCTAAAGTCTCAGAAGGGTGTGGGGGAAACCGCGCACCCCGTACCTCCTTGCACACGTTCGCCTAGCAGTAGTGGCATTGTTCTACCAAGTAGTCCGACCGTCCCGCACCATATAGGGCGAGTGGGATGTAAAGGATTCCCGGTGAGTCTGAGTACTAGTAAGTCCTTAGGGATTAACCAAGCCAAAATGTCTCCATCAGGGTTTCCATTTTACGTGCCACCATAGCACCTCCACCCTGGGCTCCACCTCTCTGAGGTTCACACCCAAGGCCACCTCCAATTACCATTTACCCGCCACAGGTATTCCATATCCAAGTGCCCAGGTAGCACCACATGGCAAGACTCGCCCCAGGCTCGTCGTTATTCCAGCTCGGTCAACACAACCCTCACTCTCCACGCACCCAAGACGCACACAGCACGCTCACACACCACCAAGTCCGGCACCCATAGCCAAACCATTCCCAGGGGGTTCACCACCAGCATCACATCCCCGATATAATGCGAAGTGGAGTTAATAATAAGTATAGTGGTGTAATATGCAAGCAAGCAGGCAAGTAAGCATATATAAGCGAGCGAATGCGCAAAGCAGGGTGACGTGGTAGAGTGGGTTGCATCAGGGTAATAATGGCTCAGGTAGTAGCATGAATCAAAGTACTATCAAAGGATTAATTATAAAGCGCTAGCAGTTCTAGATATTATGCAATGTCTAATAGGATTCTCTAAAAGAGGGTGCTGCCATGACACCTGTGATGTAGAGGTAGTAGTGGTACAATTCTCCATCTGTTGGTGTTCAATCAGCGGGGTCGTCTCCTCCTGAGTCGACTCCAGTCCACAGTCCCTGTCGTCGTTCCCGTTCTCTTGATCCGATCGCTAGCTACTTCGCGAAGCGACATGCAAAGCTAGAGAACACACAACACTCGAAAAGACGACAAGACGCAGGGTGACCCAATAACACCAATGGCACACTAAAAGATTCACAGCTTAGCCCTCTCGGCGGTTGTCCGATTTCCTCGGGCCAAGAATCACAAGTGGTGGTTTGCTAAGCACAAGCTTAGTCATGGCCAAGCCAGTATGGCTCTACGATAAATGGTTTAAGCCGGAGCTTATCCAGAGCAAACACCACGGCTCACAATCTTTCGATCTGATGTCATTGAATTGGCGGGGATTGAAAGTCGGGCCTCAAGAAAGGATGACGGGATTCGGCTCTTGTAGCCTTTTCCCGCAAGTCACAATTAGACGCGAGATGCAAACAAGAACAAATAACACTATTGTGACTTGGCTCCAACGTACTTCAGCTCGCCCACTATGGTAGGAAGCGGTAGCGCAGGGAGATTATACATCAATGGTTCCCCTCGATCCACATGACACAATAACATTGGGAGCCGAGAGGAGAGTCGCTCAATCACGACAAGAGATGCGGGGGTTAGCTAGGCACATCCATGTCATGTTCTCAGACACATCTTCGGAAAAGATGGTTTTAGACGGTTGATCGGGTCGACACGCACGGGTCCAAGGTATGACTTAGACCTTAGCTTTGCTAATGAAAGGGAATAGTTCGGTCTTTGATCCAATCGTCACGGGCAAGACAGGATTGAACAGAGCGGCTATCGGAGCAATAAGAGCAAGAACAACCAAGAGCAAGGTCTACTTCTAATACACACGCCACGACAAGGACGGGGCATCAGAAGGAGCGACACTCAAGAACACCAAGTGCGTAAGCCACTCATAGGGTACCCGACCTGGGTGCACTGGCACTGAGATTTCTCTTGGATTCGAAGCGGTGCGATTGTCACCACGAGAATCAGAGAAACATGATGGTCAATCAGGGTACAAGCATACAAGGGCTTGAGCACGAAGAAGCAACTAAAAGCGAAAGAGAGGCATAGCTCCATGGTCATGGCGAGGTGAACTCGCGGCCACAAGCTATGCCAACGAGTTGGCATCCATCGTTCCACGATTGTTTACTCCCAGGTTATCTCCCACAGAACTTGGTCACGAAGGGCTCAAAAATGTGCGGGTAATATCCGCATCGATATCGCCATCGATATTGAATCCATCACGACCATGTTCAAGGGCCGAAGGCAGGAGCTAACACTCGTGGTACTATGAAGCCAACTAAAAAGCGACGGGTCGAGTTACACTCGGCATCACGGTCATGGCGAGACGGATCCCGCGATCGTAACGTCCGATTGAGGTACGATCCCTCAGCCGGCTCAAAGCACGGCACACAGGCAACATCTCAAACAACCACGATAAGATCCAAACTTGACCAAAAAGGCAACACGACTTGTCACGACTGCGGAGTAGCACATTCCATAGCTGGGGAAAGGGTAGACCTGCACAAGGGCATGGTGTAGACAGATATAGATTGATCTAGATCATGTATTGTAAGTGCGTGAATCGAGTATAAGATTGAGCAGGAAGGGGCTTTCGTCGGTGGTCGGAGATGTCACCGAGGTGGTCGGTGAGATCACCGTCGTGGTTGGAAGGCTGGCCTGAGGTGGTCAGAAGGCTTCGCCGACGTGGTCGGTGATATCATGGAGGTGGTCAGAGTGATCATCAACGTGGTCGATGAGACTGCCAAAGTGGTCGGGATGATTGCCTACGTGGTCGGAAAGGTCGGAGAGGTCATCAACGTGGTCGGTGAGATTGCCAAAGTGGTCGGTGAGATCGGGGTCCAACAAGGTAGATATGCATATACGGGAAGATAATAGACGGGGCTTTCCATCGTCATGGTAAGGCATCGACTAAAGTTTGATAACTCAAAGACCCAGAGGTAACGGCTCGCAGTAGACGGGGTCTTGGTGGTCTCGGCAACGGTGGTCTCGGCAACGGTGATCTCGGCCAGCAAGACGTCGAAAAGACTCCACTTGTCATCGGTACGATGCTAGGGATCACATGGTTTCTCAACGGCTCGCCCTCGTTTAACGAGGCTACCGGAATGTCAGGGACGGACCCAATATAACGACGGCACGGTGCTAGGTCATGCGGTGTATACCAGGGCTTTGTCCATGAGTTGTGCAATGTGACTACCTCAATAGGCCTTTAGTGCGATGGCTAAGTGAAGCGGAGGCCACGGCGTGCGTGGTGGCACCGGGTCGCGGGGTGCACGCAAGGCGGAGCCTTGGCCGCGAAGTGGCGAGACAAGCATGGTATGATGGCGCCCGTCTGTAGGGTCAGGCTGGATGATGAAGGCGGCGGCGGGTAGAGTGCAGCTTGTGGCCGTGATGGCCGGTCCGTGACCTAGGGTGGCCATCGGCGACATGCATGCCAGGTGCCTGTGCAGGTGCTCGACGGAAGGCCGGTGTGGCTCACTGAGGCGTTTGGCTTGCGTTCACGGTAGTCAGACAGAGGAAGGTGGTCAAGCAGCCGGTCTCCTATGCTCTCCGTTGGGCTAAGCGATGTGAGGAGGGCAGGGCATAGGGCTCGTGCAAGGCCGTACGATGATGTGCGTGCGCTTGCTGGCGTCTGGTCGCTTGGCGTGGCCATGGGTGACAAGGCACTATGTGCTAGTGGTTGCGCGTGTGTGTGTTGCTACAAGCCGCACGACAGTAGGTCGGGAAGGAATGGCGACCAAGGCCAAAAGGTGTGGGCTTGACCGGTGCGTGCGCAACGGTGGCCAGGAGGCCACACTTGAGTGCTCGGACGCCGCCGTGTGCCGTGTGCGTGGTGTCCGTGCATGTCCCAACACTAGGACTAGGCAGCGTGGTGTCCGTGCATGGCAAGGTCACGGTCATGGCTATGGCCGTGGGCTCCGTGCTGCTGAAAGCGTGCTCTTGCGAGTGGACTGCAAAACAGCGGCCAAGCTACTGCTGTGCGGTGCAGGCATTAGAACAAGCCGGCTTGAGGACTGGGACAGGCAATGATACTAAGCAAGCATAGGAAAAGGTTGGGCCTTCAGGGTGCTCACCGGAGGGCCTGCCGGTGGAGGATCGCGTGGCGCGGGCCGGGTCTGGTGCGTGCAGGGCACTAGCGAGGTCGGTTCATCGATGCGGCCATGGTGATCGCGCGCGACGTCCACCGAGGCTGCAGATGACGACTTGAGGTGGAGTTTGGTGGCGCGGACGGGCTCCGAGGCGGGCAGCTGCAAGTTCAGAAGCTTGGCACAAACGTCGGTGTCAGGAACGACACAACGGCGGGGAAGAAGAAAGGCAGGGGCTTTGGCTAGGATGATGCTCACCAACAGGCAGGTTGCTCGATGCAGAGAGGATCGGGGCCGAGGTGGCTCGGTGTGGCGACGAGGTCGCATAAGGGCGGCGCGGGCGGCTCCGGCTAGCGAGCACCGCGACCGCGTACTAGCGCGTCATGGCGAGGGAGCAGAGGGAGGCAAGGATGAAGGTGAGGCAGACCTGGCTATTCCTCGACGGCCTCGAGTTGCTACGACGGCCGGCATGCATGCCGCGGCAGCTGCTGTCGTGCAACGCGCAGCGAGGCATGGAGAGGCAATGAGATGGAGGGGGCTTCTGCGGCGGTGAACAGGAGGGAGTGGGTGAGGGCGAGTGCGGCTGGGGGTTCTTATAGCCCGCAAGCTAGGGTTCTGCGAGGGGCGCCGGCGTCCGTGTCGCTGATTCGACGGTTGGTGCGACGTGGCGCGCATCCAAGGCCGCGGGCAGGTGAGCGATGCGAGAAGCTTCGAGAAGGGGCGTCCAGGCTCGGTGCGGTCGCTTCCGCAATTCGCGGCGCGAGGCGCGGCTCGGCGGGGCCCGCAGCTGGGGTCTCGCAGGGGCATCCAGAGCCAGTCGCCGTGGCTGCTGACGGAAAGCAGAGGAGCGGGGCTGGTATGGAGAAACAAGGAAACGGCGTGGGGACGGAAGAAGCGACTGGAGGCAAACGGCGCTCGCGGCTTCAGTTCCTCCCTACGGGTGACACTTGGAGAGAGGATTGGGCAGCGGTCTGCTGTGGCTGGGCGATGGGGCCTGGTGCAGATGGTAGACCGTACAGGAGCATGCAGGGCGGCTTTGCCTGGTTTGGCTTGCCATCGAGAGGTGGCGGCGGCCTGGGAGCAGGGGTGCATCGCCCTAGGGCTTGGAGAGGCAGCGATGCTGCTAGGCTAGCTGGGCCGCGATGGTGATGGAAGGGAAGCTGGGCTCTGGTACTTGCTATTGGGCATTGGCATGTATACATGTATATACACGTATGGAGTCCTTGCATGTCCGTGTATACAGAGGAAGCAAGAAGTTCACGTGATTAGAAGAACAAGCACACTAGCCTGCATGTTTGTTCACCTAGTTGGATTATTAGGAGCATGCATGACTGGCCAAGTACGTGGTTCTCGTACAAGCAAACAAGCACAGGAGCATGCAATGCAACTCTATGCATTGTGCCGCTGCATGTGCATGCTTAGAATAAATAGCAAATAGAATTAGGAATGGGTGGGCCTATTGGAGAAGATAAAGAGAATGGGAACTTGAAGGGGAATTACAAGGGATAAAATGAGGGATCTTGCTACGGTTTTTGTGCTTCTCCAAACACGACAAGACTCGAACACCACACTAACATAGGAGCACAAGTGCTCTCCTACAAACAAATCTAAATGCATGCAATGACTTGTTAGCGGGTTTGACTCGTGTTTGACCTAACGTTTACATGCTTCACACGACTACAGGAAAAATTTTAAATAGTTCGCATTTTTGGTTTTCCGGAGAATTCCGGGTTGTTACAAGTACCGTCTTCCCAGTTTTCCATGTATCACATCTCAAGAAATGTTTGCGTGTTCCGAAGGAAAGAATAGAATCTCGAGGCATCCAACTCTAATTAGATTTGGTGTACTGTGAACAACCAGTCCGTGTGTTAGACACTAAAGAACGTGCTACTCAGAATAGTGTGGTGAAAACATACAAGATACAGTGGGATCATCATGATGAGGGAGACGCAACTTGGGAAACGGGAGAATATCTACAAAAAGCTTATGAAGATTTTTATAACAAATGGTTCATAACCCAAATCTCAGGACGAGATTTTTATAAGGGGGGAGGGCTGTAACACCCCGGTGTTATGTCAGCATTTAGGCACTACAATTCATGCATATCATGCATCATCAAGCATCCAAATCATACATGCCTAATCATGTAAATAACAACTGAAACACTGCTTCGAAACATACGAAACATGCTCGTGAAACGTAAATGTTGCATACACTTGTTAGAGTTGTTTTGCCATGATTATGCTTGCTAGGTTAGTAGAACTTATTTGGCAATGATTGTAAATCATCTAGAATTATTTAGTATAATTTTTGGAGCAAAGTTTGTATTCAAATTATTGCCAACTTTTGCTTTAAAAATAATTCTCCAAAATTAGGGTTTTGAGTTAAAATTGACTTTAATTTTATAATTCAAAATATATCAAGAATTGGACTTTGGTCATAAAAGCAAAATTGTAGAGAATTAAATTCTAAGCAACTTTCATTTTTGGGACATTTTCAAAAGATGTCATCTTCTTGCTCAAAATGATATTTGAAAACTGGTATTTGAAAATTTCCTGAAAATATAATTTGAAAAGGCTTTTCTCCTTTCATGGGCCGCCGCCTCGTTTCTCGGCCCACGGCTGAAGCCGGCCCGGCCTGCAGCAGCGAACCCCCGCGCCTACGCCAGCCCACCTTGCCTCAGCCTAGCCCAGCCCCGCGTGCGTCTGGCCTGCCCAGCGCTGCGCCGCGCCCGTTCCCGCTTGCCGTTCCGACCGCGGCAGAGCACGCCCGCCGCGCGTCGCAGCTGGCCTGACTCCACTCCACGCGTGCGCCTTCATCTGTCGAAGTCGCTATGTTCCTCTCCACTCCATCCCGCCCGCTCTCTCGCTCTCCCGTGCTCGCCCCTCCTCCCGCGTGCTGCAAGCTCGCCACCGAGCGCCACCGCAGCCCACCGGGCAAATTCGCCGCCCCTCCTCCACCACTGCCAGCAATCCCGTGCACCTAACTTCGCCTTGCTCTCTAGCACTTGGTGCTCGCGGTTGTGTCACTTTAGAGCCAAGGTAGAGCCTCCTTAGCGCTTCGCCGCCGTCAGCCATGGCGCCGCCGTGCTCGGCCGCCGTGGAAGGCACCCTTCTTCCCCCCCTCCACCCTTCCTATTGGCCTGCTCGCATTCACCAACTCCTCGTGAACCTCATGCGCTCGCCCGCTTGCCCTGACCTAGCCAGCAATGGCCGCCGGCCCGCTAGCCGAGCCGCGCCGCCGCGACGTCTCGACGCCGGCGTGAACCCTTCGCCTTGGCTGAGCTGGGCCAAGTGGTCGTGGGCTGAAGCCCCTGCTAGGCCGCCGCACCCCCTTTGCTCGGTCTGAGCTCGGCCAAGTGTGGCCGTGGGCCAGCTGGTTTCCACGGGCCGGCCCAGTAGCAATAGGAAGTTTCATTTTCAGTTTTTCTTTATTATTTGAAAAGAGAAATGATTTGGAAAATTTTTGGATACTCAAATTTGCTCCAAATCTATTGAAATAAATTTTGCTAGGTTCCTTATCACCAGATCTACTTGGGAAAATTATTGCATGTCATTTTTTAGATACTTTTCTGTAGAACTTTATTTAATCATGGATATTGCTGATAACTTGAAAAATGTGTAGAAAAACCTATAAGCTTCAGAAAAATATGATTTCCAAGTTTGTTAATCTTCTTATGTAATGTACTTCCTAGAAAAAATATGTGTCATGCATGTGCTGTAGAAAAATTTTGAGGTGTAGTTCAAGTACCTTTAATGGCTGATTTTTGTTATTTTTGCTAGAGAGCAAACTTTGTATAAAACATGCATGTGATAATTTTTGTACAGTGATTGTATGCTATGAAGATCATAGGAAAAATGCTAACTCTGTTGTTTGACACTTTTCACAGTACAAAGTATTTTCATGTTCATAATCATGCCATAGCTTGTTATTTTTGTGTAGGCTAATCCACTCATTCAAATACCATGAAAATCTGATAGTAGACTACTTAGGGTAGTCCTGTGCTATGGTAATTTTCTAAGATTTTTTCTAAGTAATAAAAATAGATGTTACTATTCAAACCTATTATTAATTAGGGTTTAATCAAGTGTTGCTTTATGTGCGATTAAGAAATTAGTGAAGCTTTGGTGTATCTTTGAAGCATTTAATAAGATGTGTTGATTTAGCATATTAGTAGTAGAAGAGAATGCAGTAGATGACAGGTGCTTGTAGTATATGTTCTTGGATGATGTTGACTACCTTGCATTCAAACATATCCATTGTATTCATCTCATTCGATGCACCGATTGCATAAGCGCTTACGCACATTGCATCATACAGGATCGCAAACCGAGAACCCAGTCGTCATACCCGAGGAGCCCGAGGAGCAGCTCGAGGTGCAGCCGCAGGAAGTGCCATGCCCGAAGCCAACGAGGAGGACATTGAGGAACTTCCGGAGTGCCCCGATCACCGCCCGAGCTCCTTCGAGAGAGGCAAGCCCCGGAGCATTTTCTCCCGGTTTGCAATTATTAATTAAATACTTTACTTTAATTGATGCATTACGTTCAGGAGTTGTTTGCAACCGTTGCTGCATTATACCTTGTCTACCTTTGTTATACTATATCCTTGTTACCCTGGTATCCGTAGTCGAGTCAATGCTTAGCTGGCTTAGACCGGTAGAAGTTGGGTGATTTCCTGTCACCTGCGAGCTATAGGTGGTTACCTGGATCTGCTTGGATAACTATGTAGTCATGGTATAACTAAGTGTTAAATGAAGTTGAGACCGGACAGAGACTTACAGAGTTTTGAAATGTAGTGCTTTCCGTCTGTGTCGATTAAGGACCGACCGTTGTTGGGCCTCGAGTCATGTTGAACGCATGCCTTACATTTAGCTGGCCAGATAAAGTATCTTCCGACCACGAAGCTGGGAGATTATTTGGGCCGAGTAGATTGCCCGTAGCGCACTGTGCCGGAGCAGGTGTGGTAGGACACAGGGGTGAGATGATAAGACCAAAGTGCAGTCGGTCGGCCCCCGGGTACATGTGGTTCCTGGCAAACTCAAGATTCCTGGATAGTTGACTCGGTGATCAATATCTCACTTTAGTGGGTGAGTGAGGTTTGTGTAAGGAATAAATCACCAGCTGGTTAGGAATCGATTCGAATCGCCATCGCTCCTGGATAGTGAGCACTTGACTTGAGTGACTTCATCGTAGTAATGTTGATGGAACATTTGGACAGTTATAATGAATATGACATTATGGAAGTTGTTTAATGATCATTGGTTATCATTATCTGCTTAATCACATGTTTACTCTAGTATAGGTGCAAATCTAGTCGACAGGTTAATAACACTTAACTTGACAATAATGCTTTTAAAAAGGTTCTTGAAATGCTAAAAAATGCTTCTTTTTGCAAATGAGTCAGCTACCCTACTATAAAGCCTTCATAATCCTTGGTGTCATTTATTTTTGGTTATGTTGGGTAAGTCTAGCTGAGTACCTTCTCGTACTCAGGGTTTTATTCCCACTTGTTGCAGATGGGCAGATGTATTACGGCTACTGTATCAACTGCCTTTATCCTGCGATGGGTGATGCTTAGGACCATGGGCTTGGTCATTCCTTACGTCTCGTCTGATGCTTTTGTTGGAGATGATCATTCGCTGGCACTGTATTTGAACTCCGTGTGAGTGTGTGTGCTTTTGAACAAATGGCTTCCGCTACTTTTATTCGAACTCGTTTTGTAATAACTATGTTTAAACTCTGATGTATCTGAGATGCGAACTTTTGTGTAATATGTGATGGTGACCACTAAACTTATTACGATCTTGGCTGGAATGGAAGTTGGTTGAAATCCTTCATGATTTCACGGACTACCGGGTTATACGGGCTTAAGTTTGCTAAATCGTCTGCTCTGGCGGATGATTTTTCTTACTTAATTTCATATAATTGGTCGGTTCTGTTACATCTCTTCCCCGATGCCATGGGTGACAGTGCATCCTGGATGTGGGTTGACTGCCTCAGTGACTAGGACCAGGTGGGTCACTATAGCTGGGGCTCTGTAGTCTTGTGTTTTCTATACCGGCAGCTGTGCGAGGGGTGTCGTCGGTCTTCATCCAACACGTCACTTGGTGGATGCGTATACCTGTTACAACTGTGGACGTGGGCTTGTCTTCCAGTTGGCCATCCAGAGGTTCTGGCTCATCGTGAGTGGTTCCAAGGTCAGCCTCCAAGTCGGTAGCCGACGTGGGCATACCTTTGGGACCAGGTCAGGGTTCCATACGCGAGGTTAGACCGGGCGTACATTGAGTTCATGAACAAGCTAGACACGCTAATGGCGTCTAGGGTAAGTAAATTTTATTTTCCATGCTGGTTTGAAAAGGATTAGTATACCATCTAACATCTTGTTTGGACATGTTGCAGGTGAAGTGGGAGCCGTACGGTGGAGAGGGCGCACTTCCTTTCTAGTTGAGCAACGTTTGTGGGTTCGACGATGACTTCTATAGGATGAGGTGCCCTCTAATCTGCTTCTATGCTGTCGAGTTTCATCTGCCAGATAGGGTTGCAAGCCAATTTGGAGTGAGATAGCTTTGGCCTACGGCTCTGTTCTCGACTAGCGTTGACTTACACAAGTAAGTGTTTTGATATTTCAAATGTCTTGTGATGGTCCATTTCTATTAATATGGTGACATGTACAAGGATTCAAGTAACGATGACATACGTGCAGGTTGGATCGTTAGAAGAACAAGAAGATTTTTGACAGGGAGAGGCACCACCAGTCCTTTATTGAGCAATGAGAGGAGATGCACGACAACATGGACGACAACAATGAGCCACACACGAACCATGAGTTCAGGCGGTACCAAGCTTGGTACCATCGTGTGACACGTTGCAGGCTGAGGGTACAGTGGACAGAAGATGACTACGCCGACATCAAGTCCTCCGATGATGAAGACACGTCATATGACCAATCGACTCGTGCAGGAAGGCAGGTGGAGGCAGGACCGATCTTGGACAGAGTGATAAGCCAATTGCCTTATTTTTCTACGTTAAGTTGCACAACAGTACATTAGGCATTCTTGGACCAACATTAGGAGTTATCTATTTTAGTTAGTGCCACCTTCGAGCTATATCACCCTTATAATACATTAGATTCTTGTACAAAAGAAAACAAAACCTATTGCTATCTGTTCAGAAGTATTATTACTAAGAACTTTGTTACAGGGCAATACACTCAAATGCTCAGTTGAAGAGATTGAGCGTAATCGACCAAGAGTCAGGGATGACTACATGCTTAGCTTTCTAGACGTAAGATTAAAAATATTATTTCAAACATATCATTAATACGTTAGATTCTTTCAGTTAACATAATTTTATACAACAAAGGCTGTCACGTCATCTACGTCGTGCGGCTGGCCATTGTGGTTGCAGGACAGACACGAGGCAAGACGTGTACGTTCCTTCCGTAGGCAGAGGAGGCTTGGGTTCCTCTAGCCAAGCAGCTACAGGGGACGGGGATGAGGACGAGGAAGACGACGACGAAGATGATGTGGACAAGAGGCACGAGGAGCTTGGCCCCTCTCAACTCCATGACGCTCCCTCGACTCATCCTACATCGTCTCTAGGCACTAGGCGACGCCGTCCACATGACCCTTACACTCCAAGTATGAGTGCTCTCGGTCACAAGGGTAAGGGCAAGAGTAGGAGGCAGTGAGGGATGTGGTAGTTGTTAGTATGCACTATTATGGATTTTGTATTTACTTTTTTGTAACTATTTGGGACTGTATGGACATTGTGGACTATTTGGACTGTGCAGGACATATTATGTTGGTTGTGATGTTCGTTGTGGTTGCATTTTGCTCCTTGGATGATTAAATGTTTGGAATATATAATGATGTCTTTGTTTGTAAGTGTGGATGCTCCTAAAACAAGGGAAACTCTTGCAAATTTTTCAATGAATCATTAATCATACTACACTACAAAAAAGGCACAAATGTAGTATATAGATTAAATGTAAATTTATTAGAACATGTATAATCCAAACATATCGTACATACGCTTTGTAGATGAATCTAGGGTTACTAAGCAACAGTGAACGAATCTATGCTTTTTAGACAATAAAAATAGACTTTTTAGATACAAGGACAGCAGTGATTTATCACATCACTGACATAGTACTGGCATGCAAGGAAGCACAACTCCACTCTATCTCCACCATCCATCTTATGACTGTTTGATCCAAGGGCTGAGGTGAAGAGGCACACGGATTGCTGACATGGTACATTAAGAGACCTCAATTCCTCTTCTCAACCTATAAATAACCACTCACTCCCTCTCATTCACACACACAACAAGGAAGAAGAACACTCCTCAGTATTTTCTTTCATTGCAGTACCAATGTTTGGAGGGTCATCCAGAGGGAGAGGAAAGGGGAAGGGAACTACCATTAGGTGGGAGGGTCCTCTTGGTCCCGATTTCTTTGAGGAAGCTCTTTATGAGAGGTTCCTAGTTGAGAGCAAAAGTGATTTCACCAAAGAGGCACCACTGAGAGGATACGATGAAAGGAAAGAAGAGTGGCCAAAATACATGCATGGTGAGGACTACCTAGTGCAGATGTTCACCGAGGGAATAGATGGAGGTCGTCGTTTCTTCAAATGCCCGTGAGCATGGGTAATTGCTATTACTATTTGTTTCTTCAATATGTTCCTCTTCTATATAACTTACACGACATACTTATTGTAGTCTTCCTTGGTCGAAGAAAACTATGGGTTCACTAGGCGGGTCAATCCTTGACCTATTTATCCGCATGCGGAGTACATCTACTACCGATAGGACCGTATCTTCGATCTAGAAAGGGAAGTTAGCAGTGGTTACAAGGACGATGGACAGGACGACAACAACAATGGTGTCGATTCATAGGAGGCACTATGCAATGATCCATATTGCACCTGCCCTAACCACAAGAACAAGGGGCCTCCCCCGTCACCCCCGCCACCACCAGCAACAAAAACGGGAGGCTACTATGGAGAAGGTGCAATACAATTTGCTATGTGGCCACACTAGTAGGATGACTTTATCTTATTCACATGCCACATCTATGTGTTTGTTGTTTGGTTTAATTACCTAAGGCATGTTAGGTTTAGTCGAAGGAAACTCTGTACCTAGGTTCAATACATGTTCTCACATGCCATTTCATGTGTTTTGTGTGTTGAATTATATAATGCCGTACGTCATTAGGTTTTATTTGCAGCACGTGTTCACATTTCAATACGTCCATAACATTAAGTGGAATATTGAGACCATAAATAAGGAAAACAACCACATAATGAAAAGTTCAATACTATGCCACATTAAACAACATAATAATACTAGAAGTATGTGTCGATAGTAGACATAGGGGCAAATGCACTTCCAAATCCTTAGTCTAAAAAATACTGAGTAAGCAACTATCATCCGAGTACTAGTCCTCTACTACAACCCTATTGTTGTGGCTAGGCTCACCTGCGTTGCTCTGACCTGCCTGTCACCTGTAGTAAGTGGCCTCCACTTCATCTGCGTCCGCTGTGGCCTAAGTGAAGAACGTGTCGTCATCCTCCTCTGACTGTAAGCCCGCCTCTGCTAGACCGATGAGCTCGCTCAGTCTGCCAGTGTCTTCCTTAGCTTCCTCCGCCTGTAACCCCGCCTCTGCTAGAGTGATGAGCTCACTCAGTCTACCAGTATCGTCCTCAGCCTCCTACGCCTATAAGCTCACCTCTGCTAGAGCAACGAGCTCACTCAGTCTACCATTGTCGTCCTCATCCTCGTCCCCCTCATCAGACAACACAATCGGTGATTGAACGGTGCGACCAACTCGCGATCTATGCTCATCTAACTTCTCTCATACCTTGCACGAGCCAGCTCTGCGGCATGTTCCTCACTGCAACCAATCCCTTCATGTATGAAATGCAATCAGTTAGCAATGTTATTATATTACATTTAAAATCAGGCAACGAAAAAAAATGCTTTCAAGCACTCACTGGCACATAATACAACAACATGCTCGTTCAAGACCTGCATCTGTACTCTTGTCTCTACCTTGCCTCATTCCTTGCCCTCTCCTCCTCTAACGTCATCCGCCTCTCCAATCCTCATTTGTTAAGCCCAACATCGATCGGGTTACAAATACCGCGTTGTCTAGCAAACTCACACATCTTTTCTTTGTGATATTTAACGAATAGGTTGACATAGTCAGGTCCATATCCCCTCTTTCATGCAATTACTTGCCTCTTCTTCAGTTCATCCAAGAACTTAGCTTGACCATCATAACATTCCCACCTGCATTTCCTAGTGCTCTATTCAAACAAAAAATTATATCATATATGTCTTAGCAAAAGAAACAAAATACGATTTTATGTTTACCACAAAAATAACCAACCTCATCATACTCAACCATATGGCCACAATAATGGCCTATTCCAAGCTCCGAAGAGACTAGGCCATAGTTGGATTTAACACCACATTCGCATATGACAGGAGGTGCTTTGTAAATTACCCTTTTTTCTTCTTTTCCTTAACCTTTCGTGGTTCTTCCAGCCATTGGTTCTTAGGACATACAACCACTCCTTGAAACGACACTTCGCCATTGAAAACACCTAAATAAGTAGACATTAGTACATGAACACATATAGCTCAACATTTCAACACATACACTTTGCACTTACTTCATGCTTGTTTGGACACACAAACTTTAACGTATTCTCAGGGTTTATCATAGCTCGATCTCCACAATCGCATAGAGGAGGTTCCTTGAGTCGTCTAACTATGGCTAGGTGCTTCTCCTTAGCCATTATTGGCGGAGGGTTAGGGGGGTGGAACCCATCGCTTGAAGTGCTCACGTGGATGTCTCCCTCTAAACCAATCATCGAAAAGGAGGTACCTAGGATCAAACTTGTCTGCACCATCTATCCACTGAAAGAAAAAGCACCTCTCATGGTCCTACACAATGAGATTCCAACAAAATATTAGTAGCATACTTACACAAATAAAGAAAAAGGATAGTGGAAATAATTTCTTACATTAAAATGACTGCATTTGTAGAAGCAACGCGCCGCTGTGTCCGGATGTTTCGATTGAAAAACATGGGCCGGGAAACCACAGTCACAGTTAGGGACAGGGAGGTCAGAAGGGATGGGGGCATCTTTGCTAGACGCGTCGGGGTATAATTCTCGAGAACGACCCCGATTTCGCCAAAACTCCTCCCGAAACATTTCTTGCATCTAACAAAACAGATGTAATTTAACAAACATAAATCAAAACATCACAAATAAATGTCAATGAGAACCATAACTACAATACAACCAATTTCTTTCTAAGAACCGAAAGTAGTTAACATTAAACCCGAAACCTAGGGTTTCCCATTTGATGCACAACAATGAACCCATAACATAACTACATGCGCCTAGGTTTGCTAGTTTTTTCATGCCTTGGCATCATCCTACGGTTGTATAATACATATATTGAGGGATAGAATGAAACTCTAAGTGATGACGATTATTACGTTCAAAAATCCGAATAATATATATCAAATCGATGCGAAAAAACTAGGAGGGGAGCGAGGATACCTTGCTCTCGAAGATCTACGAATCAAATCAAAGTTTTCAAGGTCTAATATGCCGATTCATGAGGCAGGGTGAAGTGGGGAGAGAAAAAAACCCGAGAGGAAGGAGAAAGAAGAGGAATAACGCTCGGGTACGAAGCTTGGGCCGGGTTAAATGGCAGGGAGCTCGGCGCCAGTCACTCTAGCGTCGGGCTCAGCGCCAAGATCTACGGCGCCGAGCTCGCCTTCCACGTTCGCTTCGAGCCCAGGAGCTCGGCGTCAGGGACGCTGGCGCCGAGACGTGTTAGCTCGACGCCAGCATCAATGGCGCCGAGCTAAGGATCCATATTCTGAAATCTTTTCTTCAGGAGTCTATTTATGAGAAACTTTAAAAAAAAATGGCTAAAATGTAAAAAATTTAGAGCCTCTGGCGATTGTAAACTGTATCGAGAGTTTTAGAGTTTATCTATATAGAAATCATTGTAAAATGTTGTAGCACTCCATATATCCTTCCTCCTTCGAAGGTGGATTCCATTGATATGACAAATCAGGCGATAGAAAAATAGCAAAACTCTAAAATTAAATGTTTAATTTCTTTTAATTTTGGAAGAAAAAAAGTTTCCAAATGTGGACTATTTCTTTTTGGAAAGTTTGGTAGATCTAATCTTTTTTTAACATGATAGAGAATTAACAATGATTTTTTTTAACATGATAGGTGTGTATGCATGTATGGTGCATAACATATGGTGTTTTTTTAACGTGATAGGTGTCATGCACGGTGTTTTTTTTTAATACGAGGTAAATTTTTTTGTAATGTGATCTTCGGTGTAACTTTTTTGAACAAAATATAAAATAATACCAAGGTGCATGACAGCTTGCTACGTGTAACTACATATAATTACTAGGTACTAACTAGAATTAGTTTTTTTTTTCTGTTATATACGTGTGCATCGTCTTGATTGCACAATATCTTGTATGCTGTATGCTACGTGTAACCCAGCCATGATGACCTTGTCTTGATTGCATCTCTTGTACGTTCATACAAGGCAAACAATGTCAACATAACATGTGCACAATATCCTACCCTCCGTTCCAAATTATAATTGGTTTGACTTTTTTATCCTAAGTTTGACCGCTCCTCTTATTTAAAAAAATTAGTCTAGAATGTGGTCTGGAAATTACCTCATGAGAAATTCCAATGTAACTCTTTATATATAATACGTAATGGAGAAACTTCGTTCATTTTATTATGATGGCGGCTTGCAACTAATGCGTGCCGCCTTCGTGATGATGCTATCTCATCAACACCTTATATATACATCCTTTATTAATATTTAATTTTATTATTACCTCGAAGTAATATGTGGTAAAAGACATCCAGATCAACGGTCCACAGTTATTTAGAGGTATCACAGCAAGACCCTAATAATAAACTAGATATTTTTATTCAATTATTATTAACTTGGTCCAATATTAAATGAAATAAATTACCATTCTCATAGTAAATGCTTGTACAATAAAGAATTAATCCTAAATAGAAAATTAACATGAGATTGCCTGACATGACTCATGAGTAGGTGGCTATTGTGTCACTTTTGGTGAGTCGGCCATGCAATGAGACATGAGTGGTGTGACGCCAACAAAGTATATGCAGCTCCAAACTCAAAGCGAGAAAGGTGAGAGTGAGGGACACCGACCGAGAGACAAAAAAAAAACGGCGCTCGCTCTTTATTAAGTATAGTACATATATAGACAGAGAGAGATATTTTATTTATACTAACGAACATGTCCATGCATTGCAAATGGATATACGATATATTTTATTTATAATGAGTTAGATGTTTTATTAATTGGATTTAATTTGTCTTTGTCTAATCTTAAATCAAATGAAGTTTAAGGCTAATGCTAGTTCAACAACATATCAATACCTAATGGAAAATTGATAGGAGATTAAGTTAATGTAAATATGTTGCTATTATGTATATCTTTGTCGGTGTTTCGAGTCGCCACCGACAAGTAAATTTCTAATATTGCGCGTCTGGCTCGGATGGTGTGCTAAGAGGACACGAGGTTTATACTGGTTTGGACAGAATGTTCCTATGTCCAATTCGTTACTGTTGCTCGTGTTACTAGCACCGAAAGTCCGTAGTAGGGGTTACAAACGGGCGAGAGAGGGATATGTCCTAAGTCTCTGGTGAAAGAAGTAAACGGGTGCTGAGGGAGCTCGGTTGCCGCTCAGCCGTATGTTCGGGGTTTGATGGGTTTGTTCGGATCTAGCTTGAATCGATCCGATGTGTTGCGATGCCCCTTATGGGACGTCCTGTTTTCTCTTTTATAGGCCAAAGAAAAGCATGGGTTACAGTGGAGAAAAAAGAAGAACGAGAGAGAGAGAGCCGAAGGCCTTCAGGATCATTGGGTCCTTTTTCTCCTTCATGCGGGTCCCGCTGACCCTATAGATGTCAACAGGGACGGCTTCACGTCGCGGTCCTGTCCGTTAGTAGCGCCATACGCGGGCGTCATATATCGGTCATGGCGCTCCACTCTATCTTAGCGAACGTCGTGGTGAACTAACGCGCCCGTCAGTGTTCGTTCGGGGGTTAGGCAGAACAACACCGGTACGCCTGAAAGCTCTAGTTTGGTTTTGGTGAATTGATGAAACCCTAAGTGCTAACCTAGTTCATCAAGTGATCATGAGATAGGTAGCACACTTCAAGTAGAGAAGCAAATGAAGATCATAACATGACAATGGTGATAGCATGGAGATGATCAAGGGCTTACACTTGAAGAGAAGAAAGAGAAAAACAAAAAGCTCAAGGCAAAGGTATAACTTGTAGGAGCTATTTTGTTTTGGTGATCAAGACACTTAGAGAGTGTGATCACATTTAGGTTTGATAGCCGTACTATTAAGAGGGGTGAAACTCGTATCAGAATGCGGTTATCAAAGTGCCACTAGATGCTCTAACTCATTGCATATGCATTTAGGATCTAGTGGAGTGCTAACACCCTTGATAATATTTGTAAAGATATGCTAACACATGTGCACAAGGTGTTTGTAGGGTTGAGATGGGTTTGGGTCCCTCTCTCCCTCCCACCGAGCTTGCGAGGCGGGATTCGGCGCTTTCGGGAAAATGAAATGTCTATTTTCTATTGCGCCGGATGCAAAATTCTTGGTGGTTGGCACACTTGAGCAAGGGTGAAGAAGTAAGAGTTGAAATGGAGTTGATCAAAATGATGCTGGCGTCGGTCTACTGACCGGACGCTGGGTCACTCAGCGACCGGACGCTGAAAGGCTGCGTCCGGTCGAGCTGTCAGACGACACAGTGGCTAGGGTTGAGCACCGGACGCTGGCTGCGTCCGGTCAAGGTGGACCGGACGCGTCCGGTCGAAAAAACATGCCTCGGGGAGCTTACTGGAAACGACCGGACGCTGGGGCTTCAACGTCCGGTCAGTTTTATCGGACGTGTCCGGTCATGCTCGGGAGCTTACTGTAAATGACCGGACGCAGGGGCTTCAGCGTCCGGTCAGTTCGAAGGAGCAGCGTCCGGTCGAGGCTGATGACCGTTGAGTCTGGACACGTGGCTGACATCGAGCGACCGGACGCTGAGAGCCAGCGTCCGGTCAGTCTGACCGGAGCGTCCGGTCAGAACGTGTTTTGCCCAGTGAAGGGGTATAACGGCTCTATTTGATTGGGGCTCTATTTATAGCCCCATGGCCGGCTCAAGCTTGGACTTTTGGCCATTTCTATTGACATAGCATACTTGTGAGCTTAGCCAAAGCCCTCCCACTCATCTAGATCATTGATTCATCATCATAGTGAGATTGGGAGTGAATCCAAGTGCATTGCTTGAGTGATTGCATCTAGAGGCACTTGGTGATTGTGTTTCGCTGCGGATTTCTCTTGTTACTCTTGGTGGTTGCCGCCACCTAGACGGCTTAGAGCAGCGAGGATCGTTGAGCGGAGGTGGTGATTGGCTCCGGCTCCGATCGTGGTGATTGTGAGGGGTTCTTGACCTTTCCCCGGCGGAGCGCCAAAAGGTACTCTAGTAAATTGCTTGTGGCTTGTGTGATCCTCATCTTGTGTTGGTTGTGCGGCACCCTATTGAGGGTTTGGCGAGTGATGCCAATCAGCGCGTGAACCTCCAAGTGAGTGAATCGCCACAACGAGGACTAGCTTGCCGACAAGCAAGTGAACCTCGGTAAAAATCATTGTGTTCATCATTTGATTCCGAGGTGATTGGTCATCATTGTTATTCATCTTCGTGATTGATTGGTTCATTCATCTACACGGCGGTATAACCCTCTTGATCACTCTCTTTACTTTACCGCAAACTAGTTGACAAGCTCTTTAGTGTAGCTAGTTGTGAGAGCTTGCATGCTTGGTTGGTGTGGCTCTTTAGTTAGCCTTTGAGAGCACACTAACATAGGGTAGTGTCATTGCTCTTGTGTGAATTGACACTATCTAAACTAGAATTGTGGTAGGTGGCTTGCATTTTTGAGTAGGCTAGCGCAACACTCGCTTCGCCTCATAATTGTCTAACCATTTGGTTAAGTGTTGTTGTAGAAATTTTTATTAGGCTATTCACCCCCCCTCTAGCCATTAGGACCTTTCAACGCCCAACGCTGTTCTTAATGTGAATCCTCCGGTATGGCCCGTTAAGGCCACGAGTTACATCAGGGCGTGCCGGTCTCTTCCCCGGTGTCAGAGCTTTGACTCAGGCCCATACGCTTGGATCTGGAGTGGTTGACAGTGGTATAGGTCTCTGTCGGGCGAGGCAGAGCGCCCGGCCTTTGGGTCGGGCAAGGCGGAGTCCTCCCCCAGAGGCCGGGCAAGGCAGAGCGCAAACCCGAGGGTCGGGCAAGGAGAAGCCCACGGCCTCGGGGTCGGGCGAGGTGGGGTGCAGACCCAAGGGTCGGACGAGGCGGAGCGCAGACCCAAGGGTCGGGTGAGGCGGAGCGCAGACTCAAGGGTTGGGCGAAGCGGAGCGTAGACCCAAGGATCGGGCGCGGCGGAGCCCGCGGCATCGAGGCGAGCGAGGCAGAGTCCCCCCTAGAGGCCGGGTGAGGCAGAGTGCAGACCCAAGGGTCGGGCGAGGCGGAGTGCAGACCCAAGGGTCGGGCGAGGTGGAGCGCAGACCCAAGGGTCGGGCGAGGCGGAGTCCTTCCCCAGAGGCCGGGTGAGGCGGAGCGCAGACCCAAGGGTCGGGCGAGGCGGAGTGCAGACCCAAGGGTCGGGCGAGGTGGAGCGTAGACCCAAGGGTCGGGCGAGGCGGAGCCCGCGGCCTCGGGGTCCGGCGAGGCGGAGTCCTTCCCCAGAGGCCGGGCGAGGCGGAGCGCGGACCCAAGGGTCAGACGAGGCGGAACGCAGACCCAAGGGTTGGGCAAGGCGGAGCGCAAACCCAAGGGTCGGGCGAGATGGAGCCCGCGACCTCGGAGTCGGGCGAGGCGGAGCGTAGGCCCAAGGGTCGGGCGAGGAGCCCACGGCCTAAGGGTCGGGCGAGGCGGAGTCCTCCCCCAGAGGACGGGCGAGGCGGAGCGCAGACCCAAGGGTCGGGCGAAGCAGAGCTTGCGCACCGGGGGGTCGGTTGGACCTGTAGTCGCGCTCTTGACTATTCGGATGAGTCAATGTTGATGGTCTTTAGCTCCTCATCTTCGGGTACCCTAGTATTGGTCCCCGACAATCTTTTGTAGTTTTAAGAAAGGTGGAAGGCGAGCAACATGACCATATGATTGTTACAACATACACAAACTCGAGCGAGTAGACCATGACATGAGTGGTGCGGTGCTAAGAAGTTTTTTCAACTCCAATCACATGTGTTTGTAGAGTTTGAACCAATAATTAATTTATTTGTTGCAAATGGGCCATTCGTCCTCAGTTATGTTGCAACCACTCACATTTGCCTTATGTATTTGTAGAGTTTGAACCAATAATTAATTTATTTGTTGCAAATGGGCCATTCATACTCAATTCTGTTGCAACCACCTACATATGCCATGTGTCCGTAGAGTTTCAACCAATAATTAATTTGTTTCTCTGCAAATGGGCCATTCATACTCGGTTCTATTGCAACCACTCACATATGTGACCCATTTAGGCATTGTTTGGATATCCTTGTATCTACCTTAGCCCATGTATGTGAGCTGGATTGGGGTGTAAATTAATTTAAGTTTCACCCCAATACACTGTAACACATGTGAATTGAGGTGAATGTGAGAGTATCCAAAGCCTTATCACGTCTTCCGTCAATTTGAGACGACAATGTGGTTTTTATGAAATGTAGATTCTTCCAAGGCTAAAGTAGTTCATGGAAAGCCTCAACGTTGTCGTACCGAGTTTTGCTATTTATTTACAGAGTTTATTGAACCCTTGCTACTTGATGAATAAATAAACCTTCTATAACCGTTGGAAAAGCTTGATCTGGCCTTGGCCTGGCATGGGCCCATGGTTCGACAAGCGAAATTATCTCAGCGTGCACAACGAGATGACCTTTTAATAAAAAATAGAAATGGTGGAGAATCTCAACCTCCAAGTATTTGGTGTTTTTTTTTCTCCAAAAATTTTCGTGAAAAAATCGGGCTCCTTGACTTGGGCCCAGTTTAGATGCGATTTTTTTTTTCAAAATGCAACTGTAGCGCTTTTCGTTGTTATTTGGTAATTAGTGTCCAATCATAGTCTAATTAGACTTAAAAGATTCGTCTCGTGGATTTCGCCTAAACTGTATAATTAGTTTTATTTTTTATTTATATTTAATGCTTCATGCATGCGTCTAAAGATTCGATGTGACAAAAAATCTTAAAAATTTTGACAAAATGAAGTGAAACTAAACAGGGCCGTGGAGGGCACGGGATGCCGTGCCGCGCTCCACGCAAGCGCAACCGAACCACGCGATGACGCGATCCGCACCCAAGACCAAACACATCGTCATCCTCACCTGGCACTGGCGCGCGCTCACGGGACCAGACTCCTCGCGGCCGGCGGCTCGCGAGTCGCGCCAGCCACCAGCCACCAGCCACTCTCGCTTCGCTTGCGCGTCACCCAACCGCAACGCTCCCGTGCGTGCCGCACGAGCACCGTTGGTTATTGGCCGCTGCAAGTACTACAAGTACTACGACTACACAAACTAGTCCACTGCGAGTCTGCGACTCTGCTATCCGCTACCCTCGCGCCGGAGTCGCCGCCACGATGGCCTCCCGATCTGCCGGGCTCTTCCTCGCCCTCCTGCTCCTGGCCGTCGTCGCGGCCTCCGCTGCCGCCGCCGGGGGCGCGAAGTGGCGGGAGGAGCAGGCGCGGGATCGGGTGCCGCGGGTGCCGGGGCAGGCCTTCAACACCAGCTTCGCGCAGTACGCCGGGTACGTCACCGTCAGCGAGCAGCGCGGCGCCGCGCTCTTCTACTGGTTCTTCGAGGCCGAGAAGGACCCGGCGTCCAAGCCCCTCGTGCTCTGGCTCAACGGAGGTGCGCTACCTACACATCACCCGCCCGCCCGCCTACCGCGTGCTTTTGTTCGTTTGCTGCGTGATCCGTTTCGTACTGTGATGGTTGTTGGGGGTCTGGTGGGTACTTGGGGGAGATTTGGGGGTCAATCATCTGATGATGTGTATTTTTCATGCTTGATTGAGATGGTGGGGCGACGGGGCAACCAAGGATTTTTGGCGACTTCGGGGCGGGTGATCTGAGGTCTCCCGCTTGTTTTGGAACAGGGGAGCTGAGAGTGATGCCTTGCGTGCGCAGTGTGTACATGTAGAGATGCTTGTGGTATCTCATTCTTACCGGGTCTAGGATTTCGCTTGGAACTACAGCATCCTTTATTCCTGCAGGGCCTGTAAACTTTTCCATTATTGTGTGGATTGCTCTTTTAAATTTCACCCAACTCTTTTAACTAGTACGTATATAATATTTAGCATTGCGCTTGAGATTTCTGGATCAGCTGTATTTATCTGATGCAAATGGTTGCCAGTGATTTACTAGTAGGCAAAAGGTTACCCTTGGGCTATTGGTAAACTTATCCGGTCCAGGCTCTGTTCCTCTTTACTTAAGTTCATCAGCTGTGCAATAGTGCGATAAAACGGTTAAATTACTGCATGTAAATCTTCCAGGGCCTGGATGCTCGTCCATTGCTTTTGGACTCGGAGAAGAAGTAGGACCTTTCCATGTTAATGCAGATGGGAAGGGGGTGCATGTCAATCCTTATTCTTGGAACAAAGGTACCATCCAATTAAACAAATATCTTCACTAACAATACCACTGTTTTCCAGTTTTAATTTCTTCATGTGCTGTTATGTGATTTTTGTTTAGCCTTTTGTTTCTGGTCTCCACGGATTGTTGGATTGCCAATACTATCAGTAAATTGTAACTTTTTTATATTTTACAATTAACCTCACTTAGGCAGCAGTTTACTACATTTTGCAATAGCTTAGCATTCTTAGTCTTTGCATTTTTGTTAGGCAAACTGGTAGGCTTGTATATACACTCTGGGAAGGATCACAATTGTGAAAAGGTAAACTTGAAAAAAAATAACAAAAGTGGTTTTCAAGTTTGCCTGCCAATTATTTTTTCCCCTGAATTTTGAACTTTCCTTAAGCTCAACCTTATTAGCACAAATTCTTGCATTTAGTCACGGAATTGATTTCAGCTCTGTTAGATGCAAAGTGCAACTTGACCATTGATTCATGAACCTTTTCTAAGTGCTCATAATCATATCGGATAAAACTCTAGTTTCATTCTTATAGAGCTTTCTTGTTTTAGCAAATCTGTAAGTTTATTTTCTATGGCTAAGCTTAAAGTTTTATTTTTTCTCGTACAAGTTTGGATAGCTGTGTGCCATTTGATAGAAGAAAAAGAGTAGCGTATCAGTTGTTATACACTGTAACACTGTTTAACTCCACCTTTATACTTCATTTCAATGACAGATTTGCTAATAATGTCTTTCATTTTGCAGTTGCAAATTTACTGTTCCTTGATTCACCTGTTGGTGTTGGTTACTCATATTCAAACACCTCTGATGATGCTTTAAAAAATGGGGATGCGAGAACTGGTACTGTAGTCCCTGCACTGTTAATTATCTTGTTACATGATATTCCTTGTCCTGAATGAATTTCTATTAGAATTTTCTCACTGGTTCTCTCAATATTTCACAGCCACGGATTCATTGGCGTTCTTACTGAAGTGGCTTGAACGCTTTCCTCAGTACAAGGAACGTGAATTTTATTTGACAGGAGAGAGTTACGCTGGTGAGTGCCTTCTATGAAATTATGTTTTGTGTGTATTAACAACTGTTTTTCTAAAAACATGGCAAAACTTTGACGGAACTCCAATTTGGTTAGGTCACTATGTTCCTCAACTGGCTCAAGCCATAAAAAGGCACCATGAGGCTACTGGTGACAAATCAATTAATCTAAAGGGCCACATGGTATGTTTTTGGTAATTCTGCCTTTACTTCTCCAATACCATCAGCTAAATTAGATATTTCTTGTTCTATTTATAATTTACTTTGCAGTTTTTGTTGTCCCTTACGTCCTATGTCCTTGTCATAAAAGGACCTTAAACTTTTGATTTGCAAATGAAGTGTTATGTTATCCTAATTAGTATGTTGGGCTAATGCAATGGTTGACTGGCCTTTGTCTGCTACCCATTTATATGATGTTATCCTAATTAGTATTGTTATGTTTCCTCATTGGCTTTGCTTTATTGGTTATAAAAAAAAACTCGACCTGCAGGGGGTATGATGGCCCCCGGGCATTTTATAAGAAGAAGGATGATCTTCTCACACAGATCGAGAAAACTCCCGAACCCCCGCCCCCATCCTGACGCAGCGGAATCCGTTGCCCTGTGAGAACCGGGCCGGGCCGTTCTGCGCTTTGGCTTATGGGGACAGGCGAGGGGATTTTTTTACCCCCAGCCTGAAATTCGCTCCCACGGGGAGTCGAACTCAGGACCTGAGGGGTGCCGCCGGAATTCCCTAACCAAAGGGTCTTATTTGCTTTATTGGTTATCAAATGATCTTATTTGATAGCTGGCTCGTATCTGTATTGAGATGTATTTTGAACTATACCATAACACGTAGAACCAGAATTATAGTGTTGTTTTGTTATATTTGAGTCATTTCATGCAGGTAGGAAATGCTCTCACTGATGATTTCCATGACCACTATGGAATATTTCAATTCATGTGGACTACTGGCCTGATCTCTGATCAAACATACAAGCTGCTGAATGTTTTCTGTGACTATGAGTCCTTTGTGCATTCCTCTCCACAGTGTGATAAGATTCTTGATATTGCTAGCACTGAAGCTGGAAACATTGATTCATATAGCATCTTCACACCTACATGCCATGCATCTTTTGCCTCCTCGAAGAACAAAGTGATGAAAAGGCTGCGTGTAAGTTTCTGAAATCCAAAACTCAAGCAATAGTACATAGTTTCAGGAGTACATGTGTTGCAATGAAAATCAATCGTAAGTCCTAAATGCCCGTGTTCAAATTCATCATCCACATGTAGACATTTGATTTTGTAAATTTATATAATAAACAGTAATGATAAATATAATTGATTATGCGAATTCTCTATTGTTGATCCTAATGCCACACCAACACGCATACACCAAACCAGGAGATTTGGGCTACATGTATGTATATTGTTTTAAATGGATTGCGTAGAACATTATTAATGTTAGATGAGGCAGAATGCTTAAAGCAAGATACAAAATTTAAAAGGACAAATTGGAAGTGCACCACAATCTGGTGGCATCAATTGGATTCAGTCTGACATCTAGTTCTGCCCTGGATGCGCAGTTTTAACTTCAATTTGTGAACCTTGATCTATACAGTTGATTCTGTGTGTGATAATGCGAATGGAAACATCTGACATTTAAACTGTTATCGTTCATGAGCTGACAGTTCCACATATCTTCTGACATGATTTCTTTTATAGTCTGCTGGAAAAATGGCAGAGCAGTATGATCCATGCACTGAGAAGCATTCAATTGTATACTTCAATCTAGCTGAGGTTCAGAAGGCACTTCATGTTAATCCAGTCATTGGAAAATCAAAATGGGAGACTTGCAGGTAACTCTTATGGTTGTGTTTTAGACATCTGATGCTGTCATTACCCTGACATGTTGGATCGTGAATTCTTGATGATGAACTAACAAGTGATTCATCTTATAAATTTGCTTCTTTGCTGACAAGTTCTTGTTTTTTTATTTGTAACTGCACTGTTCATTTTGGCAAAAATAAAAGATTATCTATTTAACTTTCCACTAATCCACTGCATGCTGTATGGCTATTGATCTTATTACTGCCACAAGAATAATTTTGGATCTGGGTGATTATATAAGCAATTCTACTGTAACATGTTTATGCTTTTCAATATGAATATACATTATATGGATTGAGTTTTTCATTTCTCAAGGTTATTTCATAATTCATACTAATTGAATTGTATTAATGAATATTGATGACACAAAACACTGATAAGCATATTTGGTCATTTGGAAACTTTTTTCTTTTGTTGTCTACTCTTTTAATATTATATTATATTTTGGCTCTGTCAATCTCTACAGTGAAGCTGTTAATACTCATTGGGGGGACTGCGAAAGATCTGTGCTGCATATCTATCAGGAACTTATACAGTATGGCCTTCGTATATGGGTGTTCAGGTGATTCCTAATACTGAGTTTTGAAGGACAAGTTGCTACCCCACCCAAACATAGTTCTTATATGTCTTTTACTGAGTTTTAAGAATCAGTTTGGCTTGTTCTAAAGAAAAGAACTGGTTTGATTTCTTGGCTCATCCAGAAAATTTGGGTATAAATTTGTTGTAAATAACCAGTTTATATATGCATAAAAATTGTAAACAAAAGTATTACATCGATGAAAGATATGGATTTTTCTCGTTCTTATTTTTTCCCCCAAACTTTTCCAGTGGAGATACAGATGCAGTGATTCCAGTGACTTCAACTAGATACAGCATCGATGCTCTCAAGCTTCCAACAATAACTCCATGGCATGCTTGGTACGACGACGACGGCGAGGTAGGTCCTTCCTCACCTCAGCTCATGGGTCTTCAATAGGACTAGCAGCTGCGCCTGTTCATTTTGTGGTGTGTTTCTGCATATTTTTGTCCTCAGTATCTCTCTAACCAATAAATCTGAACAAATTAATGCCACCACAGTCATCGATGTCATCAGAGTTATGTTGTCCATTCTTGCTAAAAGACAAGGAAATAATAATTATGTAATCCATCGAATATTATTGTTTTGCATCCATTACCTCTGCCTTACATTTGTACATCTGCAGCTATGGCACCTCTTCCCTGTGCAATTCATTTTTATGAACCATATCTATATTTGGGACTAAATTCTGTTTTGATTGCAAACTTAACT